>NW_024080850.1:1943642-2052058 GCF_003009895.1 Hyaena hyaena | reverse complement strand
CCTTCCTTGCCTTCCTTGCCTTCCTTGCCTTCCTTGCCTTCCTTGCCTTCCTTGCCTTCCTTGCCTTCCTTGCCTTCCTTGCCTTCCTTGCCTTCCTTCCTCCCTTCCTCCCTTCCTCTCTCTGTCTCTGTCTCTCTCTCTCTGTCTCTCTCTCTTACTCATTTTGAGACAGAGCATGAGCAGGGGAGGGGCAGAGAGAGAGGGAGACACAGAATCTAAAGCAGGCAGAGCCTGATGTGGGGCTTAAGCCCACAAACAATGAGATCATGACCTAAGCCGAAGTCAGATGCTTAACTGAACGAGCCACCCAGGCGCCCCGAAGTATTAGTATTCTTTATGTATAATATTAATGAATTAGATCTTCCAGTTCTGGCCCCCTCACCCTATTCCTCAAAACACATGCCCCCTGAACATGCCTCCTTGATGTATTTCACTCCCTCCATGACCCACTGCTTTGTCTTGATTCATTGACAGGTTGTGACCTTTTTCTCTCGTCCCAGCTGTGTGGACAGTGCCACACGCCCTCCAAACAACAACGGCTCTTGCGTGCATATTTCAGTGTCTCTTTTGTCAGAGAGCCCAGCAGAGCCGCGGTTCTTCCGGTGCCAGCCCTGAGCTGAGCGAAGAGTGCCCCGCCGAGATGGTGAAGATGACAAAATCCAAAACTTTCCAAGCTTATCTGCCAGACTGTCACCGAACGTACAGCTGTGCCCACTGCAGAGCCCACCTGGCCAATCACGACGAGCTGATCTCTAAGGCAAGTGGTTTGTGCCCAGAACACGATGCAGTCCCCCTAAGGACCATCAGACCGAATTCGTAGGTGAACATGCCACCATCACGTGACTTTGTGGGTCTGTAGCGCCCCCTGGGCAGCGTCGATGACAGCCCCGTGCATGACGGAGCGTGACTGCACTGTGATGTTGGTGTGCTCGGCGTGTCGGTCGTGGTGTCTGTGCAGTGGGGGGGTTTGGAGGGACAGGAAATCACAAAAAGCTAGAGGAGTAGGTTAGTTTGTCAGAGCAGTAAAGTTCATCTAAAACCAAAAAACATCGAAGGAACAAAGGAGGTCTAGAAAACCTGTGGAAAGAGTTTAATAATATGGGAATTTATTAAAATAATAAGGGAATGAAGAAATTTTAAAAACTCAGAATGCGTAAGGAGAAAACAGGCTCTCCTAGAGGAATGGGGGAAAGAGGATCTTTTTTCTTAATGTTTGTTTATTCATGTTGAGAGAGAGAACCCCAGGCAGGCTCTGCGCTTTAAGTGCAGACCATGCTGTAAGTGCTATCGCGCTATACGCATGGATCATGCAAAACTGTGAGATCGTGACCTGAGCTGAAATCAAGAGTCGGATGTGTAACTGACTGAACGCCCCGAAGAGAGGATCTTTTAGAAAAATCCTCAGGATGGATGCTCTGAACAGGGCCACGGCAGCTGCCCCGAGCACTCTGGGTAGGACTGGGAGCAGCCTCGTAGATGAGAAAAGAACAGCTCAATTCCTTATTATTTAAAAAAATTTTTTTTTAACATTTATTTATTTTTGAGAGAAAGATAGAGTGTGAGTGGGGAAGGGGCAGAGAGAGGGAGACACAGAATCTGAAGCAGCCTCCAGGCTCTGAGCTGTCAGCACAGAGCCTAGCGTGGGGCCTGAACCCACGAACTGCGAGATCATGACCTGAGCCAATGTCGGACACTTAGCTGACTGAGCCACCCAGGTGCCCCCAATTCCTTATTAAGCTGGACTCTTTTTTAGCAATGTGTGGGGTCTAGAATCCGCCACTTGTGAACATGTAAAAAACAATTCAAACATAGTGGGAAGTTGTGACCATTCTCCCCTGCCCATCCTCGCGGGTCACAACCCGCCCCCCCACTTCCTCACTGGTCTGCCTTCCTGGGCTACGTGAACCTCATGCTTCTTCCAAAACAAAGTCAGGAAGTTGTGCTTTTCGGGAATCCCTGCTTAGGCTTCGCATTTGACTCCGTTAGAAGAACACTTCCCTACCCATATTTTAGATAGGAGGTAATGAACCATTGTCCTGTTTCTGTTCATCATCTGAAATCAACACCGTGCGTTTCTGCGCTCTCACTGCTGCTGTGCCTCCTTTGTCCACTCAGAAGATTCAAGTCAGAAATGGGAGGGCCTCGGCTCCTGATTTCCTGAGTACCTTCCACGGCAGGCTCCATATGTGTCAGTGTCTGAGTTCGTGTGGCCTCCAGATGGGACTGTGTGGCTTGGTGACCTCTGTGAGCCGTGCATCTCAGAAGGCATAGGTGTTGGACATCGTCATGGTGTTGGTTCTGAAGCATCCCGGAGGCTCTGCCTGCTAGGTGGCACCAGCCGTGACCTTAACTGAGCATCTCAGGATGAAAGTCACGCTGAGAACCTAAATGCACCAAGCACACAGTCTGCCAAGAGGCATCAGACCTTGCATTTCGGCCGGTGATACAGGAAACTGCTGCTTTTCCTTCCATACAGTGTTAGTCTGTAAGTTACCGTGTAGAGCGGGATCCAGTTCACATGAGGACAGAGGTATTGTCTTGACAGGTGTTCACGGGCCTCTGGAGCCATCTGTGTCACTTGGTCCAAGAGGGCCATTCCTGGTGCAGGCAGGTCTAGTTGTTTGAAGGCTCTGGTTTTATCTGTGGGTCGCATCTGGCACACCACCTGTTTTCTATGAAGTATTATTGGATCATCACAGCCGCATCCGTCTCTTTATGTGTCACGTATTTATGTGTCAGGCCAGAGTAGTTGCAACAGAGGCTGCATGGCCCCCAAAGCCTGAAATATTTATCAGCTGGCCTCACTTACAGAAGTTTGCAGGCCTGGCTCTAGCCTGACTTCGGTCTAAATCCGAACCACAGATCTGACCACATCACTGATCTAAACCCTATTTAAACAAAGATTTGCAGAGTAGGTGAGAGAATTAGGAAAATTGGTCCACAGAATTGAAGGCTAATAAGGATGTGCAGGAAAGCCTATAAGATGATTATTGGTTACATTGGCCATGAAGTGATAGTCCTCATTCTAGAAAACCACTTGAAAGGAAAACTCTTCCAAGTCTGAAAGTTGTATATATATATTTTTAAGTTTATTTATTTTGAGAGAGAACACACGTGTGCGTGAGTAGGGGAAGGACAGAGAGGGGGAGAGAGAGAATCCCAAATAGGCTCGTGCTATCAATGGACAGTCCCCCCCCCCCCGCAACCCCCCACTCGGGGCTTGAACTTCTGAACCATGAGATCATGACCTGAGGCAAAACCAAGAGTCAGTTGCCCAACTGGCTGAGCCAGCCAGGTGCCCCTAAAAGCTATATATCTCAGTCAAAACACTGCTCGATTTAGGCTAGGTTATGCGACTATAACAAAAAGCCCCCAAGTCACAGTGGCGTACCACGTACCATGGGGTCAGCAGGGGCGCTGCCATCTGTAATGGTGGAAGCAGCTGTGTGCGATTGCACAGTGACCGTGTTTGTGGCAGGAACGGGACGGCTTTCTCCTCCTCACCCCTACTCCATTCCTTACACTTGTCACCGCCAATAGTTTGGTGTCTGTGGTCTTCTCTGTTGTCTGCGGGAACACAGCTTCTGCTTTACACGAAGGGCTCCCACCACACAGCATCTGACAGGTAGCTTTCCTTCACTTCGGAGTATTTGGACTGTCCTGTCTTCTTGCACCTGCTCCCGCCGATCCGCTCCCGCCCCCTTGTAATGTCTGCGTGAGTCTCGGACGTGAGTGCCCTTGTTGGCTCACTTGCTGGTGGAAATCTGCGTCCCATTTTTGTGTGTGTGTGATTGCAGACGGTGAATGTTGATCATTCCTGTCACATTCCCTTAAGCACTCCAGTGCGTTTGTCTCTATGGTATATTCTTAGGAGGGGGGGTGGCTGGTCACACAGTGTGTGCCTTTTGCATTTAGATATGGTCCTCTGTGCTCCAGTCAACATTGCTCACAGCCTTGAGTTTGTGCTGAGGTGATAGGCAGAGAAACAACACAAAAGTGTCCTTGATTTCATTATTTTTGAGGTCCGCCCGCTCTGTTTGGTCATTTGAGCCTGGCACAGAGCAGACGAGCCCGTTGTCTGGCCAAGAGGGAACTCCCATTGCCTCTTGTCCCTAAGGCTGCGGGCACTGGGACTGACCGGATGGTATTCAGGAGGCACCCTCCCCCACCTTATCATCCCAGACTACATGAATATGCTACAAGCTGTTTCTGGACTTATTTCTAGCACATTCTGAGATGTCACTGGAAGGTGGTCCCCCCTCCAAGTAAGGGGTCATCTTGGGATATGGCTTTGTTTTATAAGTTTCAAAGGAAGAGCATGGAAACTCTCCCTTGCCCCTCCTGTGTGGTGGCCGGTGGTGCAGCTTGTCCTGGTGGCATGAATCAGGGCACCAAGCAGCCCCTCTCGGGCTCCGGGAGCCCAGTGATTTCTGGGTTCTGTGTGGGTCCAGAGCCCCGGAGACCTGCGGTCTCTGCTCCCCAGCTCGGCCTCCAGCTCACGTCGAGGTCCGTGACCTGGAACAGTGTCTCCACCTTCATTCCCAAATGCAAAACTCGCCGTCCCTTTTCATCTTACTGTGACAAATCTGTGACAGCTTTTTCTTCTTTGCAGTCTTTTCAGGGAAGTCAGGGACGAGCCTACCTCTTCAATTCTGTGTGAGTACCACTGCTGGTGGCCCGTGGACCTGCCGTGTTCTTGGTCACGTCACATTTATTGCTTCTGTACATCCATGCAAATAATTACTCAAAGCTGGAATATGTAGAGTTCCCTGGGAGGCTGGAATGACCAGTGGGTTTTTTTAAAATTATTATTTTCATTAAAAAAAAATTTTTTTAATGTTAATTTTGAGAGAGCGTGCAAGTGAGGGGAAGGGCAGAGAGAGAGGGAGACATAGAATCTGAAGCAGTTCCAGGTTCTGAGCTGTCAGCACAGAGCCCAACACAGGGCTCAAACTCACAAACTGGGAGATCATAACCCGAGCCGAAGTCAGGTGCTTAACCCACTGAGCCACCCAGACACCCCTCATTATTCTTATTTTTTATTTTTATTTTTTTATTTTTTTTTTATGTTTTATTTATTTCTAGGAGAGAGAGAGAGAGAGAGACAGCGTGAGCAGGGGAGGGTCAGAGAGAGAGGGAGTCACAGACTGAAACAGGCTCCAGGCTCTGAGCTGGCAGTCAGCACAGAGCCCGACGCGGGGCTCAAACCCACGAACCGCGAGATCATGACCCAAGCGAAAGTCGGACGCTACTGACTAAGCCACCCAGGCGCCCCTCTTATTTTTTATTTTGAGAGCAAGAGAGTGCGCATGAGCCAGGGAGAGGAAGAGAAGAGAGGATCTTAAGCAGGCCCAATGCTCAGCATGGAGCCTGACACAGGGCTCGATCCCACGACCCTGGGATCATGACCTGAGCCAAAACCCAAAGTCAGATGCTTAACCAACTGAGCCACTCAGACACCCCTGATCGAGTGTTTTTAGGCGAACTTAAAGAATTGTACCCTCCAGTCAGAGTTTCAGGGAAGGGTGTGCTCTTGCCTGAGGAACTAGCTCCCACACGCGATGTGGTCCGTGCCCCATTTGTGGTGGGTTTGAATTTTACTGCACTACACACCGCAGAACTGTGGTCACCTCCCCAGCAGCCCGGCCCATCTTGGGATTCTCTTGGGGAAATGAACAGTTGTTCCTTCTCATAAAAGGTGGTGGTGGGCAGGGGGTGGGAAGGCGGGGCATTACTAAGAAACACTGGTGCCTCTGGTAACCAGTTAGCTAGAGAAATAACCCCGTGAGGCGGGGGCCAGGGGAAACCGCTCTGGTGTCCAGCAGTGTCCTGCCTCCTTCCCTGCAGGGTGAACGTGGGCTGTGGCCCCGCGGAGGAGAGGGTCCTTCTTACTGGCCTGCACGCGGTCGCAGACATCTACTGTGAAAACTGCAAAACCACGCTCGGGTGGAAATATGTGAGTAACCATCTATTCCAACCTCTCGGACGCTGCACAGATTACCACATAAAACACATTACAAACAGACACACACTTCGCAAAGAAGTAAGCCCTCCCCCCTGGAAGCATCAAACTGTGTTTTAACATAGAAATCCAATTAAAGATGGATGCAGTCACATAGGCACACCTGCACTCCCAGGGCAGGGGTGACAGCCACACCGCACAGTCCCACCCTGCAGACCTGGGCCCCCCTGAGGGGCCCCTGGAATGACGGGAGGGCCCCATCTGTTTGGGGGACACCTGCCGGCCAGCCAGGCCCAAGGTGGCTGTTGACATTACTCTGCAGTAGCGACGGCGAGCAGACCCGGATGCGGTGCTCAGAAGTTTCTGCTGCGCCCCCCAAGCCTGGCCTCCCCCTGCCCAGCAGAGGTTTGGCCCGTGGGCAGCTTCTGCTCCCCCACACTCCCTGCTCCCGTGTTCCCCCACCCCTCCTGGCGACTCCCAGATGTGTCCCTCTGGCCCACACGCCTGGTGCCCCCGGCCATCGAGTGCACGTCCACCCTGGGCTCTGGCATCTGAGAGGCGTGTCTGGGTGTGGCTGGTGCCTGCCTTCGTGACATGCTTTTCTGCAGCCATTCTGGTCGTCTTGGTCAGGGCCAGCTGCTCTCCCTCTTTCTGGAATTCCCGATTGTTCCTGTTCTCCGCATTCCCCATCACACATGGAGACGGGCTCGGCGAGGCCCGCACGCACCCCCAGCCTGTTGCGCTCCACCCTCACTGCCCACCCAAGGGCCTTCTCTTCTTCCGACATCTTGAACGACTCCCAGGGCACTTGGCAGAGTTGCCTTCGCTTGCCCCGTACCCGCAGTCCCTGCAAGGAGGGTCTGGCTCCTCGGCCTCCCAGACTGCCTTGCAGTGGTACAGGGTTGGTAGCAAATTTGAATTAGCCTTTCCCTACGAGTTTATCTATAACTTCACGACGAGTAGGGGTGACCTGTCCTGTCCTGGGTGCACCTGTCACCCAAGACAGAACCCACCCCCACCCCCGCCCCTGCCCCCGACCCCGGTCAGCATTGCGAAGGGATCACCTGGGGAGATTTAATACCATCCACTTATTTTCTTCACCAAGAGTGTAATGAAGTCAAAGTGAAATTTGATTCTGTCCTGAGACTTCTTTCTACTTTTTTTTTCTTTTTCAAGGAACATGCCTTTGAGAGCAGTCAGAAATATAAGGAAGGAAAATTTATTATTGAGCTTGCCCACATGATCAAAGACAATGGTTGGGAGTAAAGTGAAAACTTTGTTCTCTTCTGAAACTATTTTGTGGAAAAAAAACTAAATGTAATGGAAACTTAGGAGCATCCTGGATGACAGTATTTCTTGAACTTGAACCTTGCAGGCTGGCCTCTTCCAGCCGCTCCGGTGGTAAGGTGTGCCCTCAGCCTCTGTTCTGTTCATGTACATGGTTGTTTCCAGAATGTTTCAATGACCTTTTCCTAACTTCTCAAGTTCCAGAGAAGGAATTAAGCAACTGATGACTTACCCATCTAGTTAATACCTTCTTTTAACCTATGCCTTTACAATAGAGTTTGGCTGTGCTCTTTCACGTTCAATAGAAAACCAAACTGAATTTCTGCGGGCCACAGGGTTAGGGGCTTTTTAGAAGAGCAAGTTCACTCCTCTCTTTTGGAGTAGGGGTACCGTAGCCCACTTTTTCTCCCCACTAATTTGTGAAACTACAAATGGGCTGTTCCTCTTGCAGATGAGCTGTTAAGGCATAGTGCTCATTTAAGAACTTTCCAGAAGCAGTCAATGAATCTATTCGCCAAGGGACCTTTCTTTTCTTTTCTTTTTTTAAAGCCTTGCTCAAAAACAGACACCGCTGATTACATTTTAGATAAGCTATAAATAGAGAAGTATGTCTAATGAAACATCTTGTTTATTTAAGCCAACAGCTTCCTTATCTCGAAAGCAAGCATTAGCAAAGAATGTTCCAGGGGTCTGCAGGGGCACGCTGCTTAGGCTGCAGTCCGGCGGGGCCCTGTGGCAGTGGGGCCTCTGCGTCTGTTGCTGAGGGTGGGTGGTCCACAGAGTTAGAGTGTAACACACTGGACCGAGTAAAATCGGATTTCCTTTTCTACTCTGATGTACTTGAAGAAAAAGGATTACTTCTGCATACGTAAGAGGCCAGAACGAGCAGGATAAACTTCCAAACTTGAGATTTGGGAGATTGTTTTAACATTTTTGTTCAGGAAAGGGTAAAGTTCCATGACTGATTTAAACTTTGTAAATGAATATGGGTCTCCCGTGCCCTCCTGGTTCTGTCCCTTGAACTGAAGGGACCTAGGCGGTCTTCTAAGTCCTGTGTCTCGGCCATCCACCTATGCCCCTGCGAGGAGAGGCCACTGCAGAATTTTGGCCAATGTTCAGAGCATGGAGGCCAAAGATCATTCCCAAATAAGTTTTGTTTTTCAGTGTTCTAGCCTGACTCCAGCTGCTGGGTCCGGCCAGCTGCTCCAGGGGTCTGGTGGGGAGACCCCTGGACCCAAGTGCTGGGGGTGGGGGCAGGAAGACGGCCCATGGAGGCAGGGAGAGAGAAGGGCAGCGTGCCCAGATGTTTCTCCGCCTGGCCAATGGCTCTGAAAGTACCTGCAGACAAGGTCAGCCCAGTGGCAAATGTGAGCTGGCCGGGAAGGCTGAGAGGATGGTTCTAGTCCCGTGGGAGGTCCCTTCCCTCCCTCCCGCCCGCCCTCCCCTGAGCCCCAGAGCCCATGGTCTGTGCAGGCACCGGGCTCCCCTGGCTGCTTCTGCCATAGCTGCTCACGTAGTCTCCCTTCTGGCAACCTCTCTTGGCTTAAGCCTTGGAATGTGGGGAAATGGCGCTGCCCTGCTGTGGGCGAGGGCACGGGAGCGCGAGCTGGTGTACGCACGTCTCCACGTGTCAGAGGCAGATCTCTGTACAGCCGTGTAGGTAGGTGTCTGCGCGTACAGGTGCTCCAGCAGGCTGCTGCTTCCTGAGCTGTACCCCCACCCCTGCAGATGCAGGTTGTCCCAGAGCAGCCCCGTGTTTGAGTTCATGTGCAGCTGTGCAGCCCTCAGGCTCCCGGGGCGCAGTCCTGCGCTCACGGCCACGGTCAGAAACCTGAAGACGCCGCACTCTTCGAGCTGGCGCGCGAAGCATGGTTATCTGCGGCTTTGGTCCTCAGTGGCAGCTTTGGAAGGACAGAAAGACGCCTTGGCTGAGGAGTACTCCTCTTGGAAGACTTCGCCCAAACCGACCCCTCCCTCCTTGCTCGGTGCCTCCATGAGCCTCAGCGCTGTGGCCGAGGCCCCTAGAGGATGAGGGAAATGGGGTCCTGGGGGTGCTGAGGGCAGGGCTCCCGCGTGCTTCTCCACAAGATCGCGGAAACTGAAGAATCTTCTCAAATTCTTCTGACCGATTTTTGTATATACTAAACTTCTATTTAAAGCTTTTATATGTTCTGGGCAAGTTTACTGCTCCTTGGATTTGAGCACTTTGGTTTTTGTATTGTCTTTTGTGATGGCATTGAAACATTTTTACTAGTGGTCTTAGGCCTTGTTTTTTGTTTTGTTGGTAATTGATACCAACGAAAACCCTTACCACTTTGTTGGTCTTCTGAAAAATCCAAGCTCCTTTTGAAACCAAAAGAACGGACCGTGAGCTGGCTTCAGGGAAGGACATTCACACACGAGCCCACAACCGGATGTGCTGGTAGTGTTGGAATGTTCCGCCCTTTTAAATTCCTAAACAGTAAATATCATCCTGTGACTTTTATTTAAATTATTTAAAATATTTTTTTCCTTGAAGTTTGGGAGGTGAGGCCAGGATCATCAATGCATTTGACTTAAACTATGTGATGGTCTCTGGCACAGCACATCTGCTCTAGAAACATGGTTTAGTTGTTGTTTTATATATACATATATATAGTATTTTTATACCTTAACGCTTATTCTTGATGGCATCTGTCAGATATTAGGCGAAATCAGAAATGGGAATTTTTTTCAAAAGTCCTTTAATTTACCTGATGACTTCACCAGGTACTTACAAAATCCAAGTGGTTTTAATACCTAGAAAACTAAGTTCCAAAACGACCTACAGAAATGTAAACCCTCATTTGTCAAAGGCTCTTGGGTGGATCTGCAGCCCAGGGTGGCCTGGCCGTGCCTCGGGCCAGGTGCATGTGGTCACTGGGTGCAGCTGGAGGGATGGACCGACGGACAACAGCCCGAAGGTTTGCCCCTTGGAGCAGGACTGCCAAGCTCACGTGCACAAGCCTCCTTCCGCCTCCGTGTCCAGCCCTCGTCCTGTGTGTCTGTGTGAGGTTGAAAAATAAAGCTTCCCATGTCAGATGTGTCCTGCGCAGTAGCACCTCCTGTTGCAGGCGCCGGGGGCCCTGGATTCCGGCAGTTCCCACTGCCCACGCCTTCTCCCACGTGCGGTCCTGGTCCTGTCCAGTCCCGGGTGCAGCCCACAGGGGAACATGGCTGTGATCATGCACGGTCCTCGCTGGGCGGACGGACAGGTAAGTGGGCCTCAGTGAGCCCAGGCACAAGGGCAGCAGAGTTTCCCCTGCTGGGCTCCAGTCCTACATGGGGCCATGCGGCCCGCCGTCTCGAGCTCTGTGCCGCCAAGCTCCCCGCTAGTCTGGGGCTTGTGCACGTAGCCCGGGAACGCCGAACCTGAGCTCCCCCGTCCTTCTCAACACTGAGGGGTTAAGAGCCCTGTGGGATACGCCCTCTCCCAAGTCTTCACCACCACACACCCTGAGCCCACCAGCGACTAGTCAGTGGCCTGCAAGTGCATTACACGGCTCTCGCTGCACCCCGCCCTCACCTCCTGGGTGAACCAGCCTCTTGGGATACGTTTCAGGCATAAAGGCTGGAGTATAAGCCTTTCACTAGCTGGGAGGGTAGTGGTGAGGAGGTCATGAAGATGAGGGTTTGGCCAGAGGCTGAGAGGTTACTCTCTAAAGCCCAGGTCCCTGGCTCCAGCTAGGGGACTATAGAGGGGTACGGTGCCTGTGGGGCCCAGACCTTGTTATCCGCACAGAGGAGAGCCAGGATGCCTGGTATCCTGAGCCAGGATATCCTGAAGCAGGATGCCAACGAACTTTAGGTGGGTGACAGATAGGACATCTGTGTGGATATGCACGAGGGGCTTGAAAAGAGGCAGGTGAGAGATAAAGGGCTTGAGCCTGGGGTTCAGCATCAGAGATGGAAAAAGAAGAGCCCAGGTATGTTCTGGAAGTGCTGTTAACACTTGGTGATGAATTTGAAGCTTGGGTGAGGGAAAGAACCAAAGATAAGCTGGGAGGGAGGGGAGCGTATGGCCTCTGCTGACCTCGAGACCATAGGCCTCAGGAGCGGGTGTGAGGGGTGGACAGCCTTGTGGCCAAAGGAGATAGGCGGTGGGAGGCGCCATCTGTCCCCATCCTTCTGCAGAGGCGCTTTGGGAAGGCCAAGGTAGGTGTCAGGAGCATGGAAGCCAGGCTGGCACACAGGCTACAGAATGAACAGAAAACATGGGTGGGCAGGCGAGCAAGGAGGTTTTTTCAAAAGACATTTATAGAAAAATAGAGTTAAGGGATTTTTAAGTCTGGAACCGCTGGTGAGGCTGGCCTGGAAGCCCTAGTGCTAGGGCTGGGGAGCAAGTGAGCACATAGGCGGGGGGTCGGGGGACGCCAGCTTGCCCGGGCCTTCGGCACATCCGTCAGTAACAGCAGGCGCTGGCCGGCTTCTCCCACATGCGGTCCTGCTCCTGTCCTGAGGCGGAGAGGCGGCCAGTCCTGGGTGCGGCCCACAGGAGAACATGGCTGTGACCACCCATGGTCCTTGAGCCCAGGCATAAGGCAGAAGAGACTTTTAGAAACTGATGTCAAGGCTCTAGTCTAGTGTCCTCACGCCACCGGCAGCAGGAGCCCCTGCCCCCCAGGTTTGGATGCCGAACCCTGCCCCCAGAGTTTCCGGGTCAGAAGAGCCGAAGTCTGAGAATCTGTTTCTAACCAGGTCCCAGGTGATACCCATCTGAGTCCCAGACAAGATGACCAAAATGGGGAGGGGACGGGAGGAAGGCGAGAGTCAGGAGATAGCCTTCCTCCCCGTCCTAGGCCTGCACTGCAGGCTGATCCACAGCTCATGCCTGGTGGCCCGGGACACGGGTTCTGGGTAGGCCCAGGCCTGGAAGCAGGGCCAGGCCCAAGTGAAGGTTGGGAAGGCCCAGGGGCCAGGAAAGGGGACCCAGGCAACAAGCAAGAGCTCTGGTGAGTAGTAGTCAGGTGGGCAGAAAACTCCATGGGTGGCTACAGGTCCCCAGGCCTGAGTCCCTAAGGGGATACCGAGTGACAGACCTGCTGCTACCACGAGCTGAAGTCCCCAAAACCCCGACTGGGCTTTTTCTTGGCCACAGGGACAGCTGCACTGGTTGAGGGCTCTTCCTCTGCTACACGTTTCCTGAAAAGAGAAGACCCGCTCTAGCTGCTATCTGTATACCAGGTCCCGGAGCTGGGAGCCCACACCCTCCCACAGCTCCCCTCAGCGTGATGTCACACCGTCATGTACCCCCAGCCCCGAGTCCTCAATCTCCAGCCTGCACAGGGGCCCCACGGCACCTGCTCGTCCTCACCACTGGCGGGCTCTGACCCATGGGCACCGGTAAGACTGGAGAGCACGTGCAAAACGGGACAACAGCCCTCCCTTCACTTACGTGGCTGCCGGGTTGATGTATTTGCCCACCCCCTGGCGGTACGTCTGGGGGCCCTGGCTCCCCGGCTTGGGCTGGCTTGTTTTCACTGTGCTTTCTGGGGCCTCCTCCTCGAGCTGCGTCTTCTTCCGCTCCTCGGCGATCTGTCAGGGAGCAGGGCAACAGCTGGCCTGGAGCCCCTCAAGCTGGGCAAGTTCCCCAGCAGCCCTGCCCACCCGGTGGCTGAGGCCCCCTCACCTGCGCGTCAGCCTCCTCATAGGGGTCCACAAACACAGTGGTGGAGTCGATGCGGATCTCCTCCTAGCAGCAGAGGGAGGCAAATGAGGGGGGCCGGCAGAAGGCAGCAGGCCCCTCCTAGCCCACCTGCCTGATGCCAGGCCTGAGCAGCGGTCCCTCTGTCTCCCTGACTACATACCTTAGGGCGGTCAGTTTTGGGGTCACTCTCCACATTCTCCATAGCTGTCAGTGTGTCAAAGCCCCCGACAACCCTGCGGCAGAGGGACAGGGGTACCTCTGTGCCCCAGGCAGGGAACCCCCAAAAGCCAACACCCTGTGGCATGCCAGGAAGAGGGCAGAGGATGGGCCTGAGAAGGTCCCACTGGGGTGAGGGGCATGGCCCTGGGAGGGGGGGGCCGAGGGGAGAGGTAAGAGCAGGGCCAGGAGGCCTCGTTCCAAGTTTTATTGGGACATAGCCACACCCCTTGCTTCCATGCTTTTGGCGCTACAGCCGGCTGAGCTGGGAGGTGTGACAGACCATGAAGTCACAGAGCTCGAAACACCATCCAGGCCTTCACAGGACAAGAGGACAGAGAAGAGACATGGACCAGACTTGAGAATTGGAAGCATCCAGAGGAGAGCCTCAGGGGGATGAGTTCGGGCAGGGCAGCCGGCCAGAGGGGGCGAGAGCTTGCTCTCCTCCCAGCCAGCAGGTCTGCACGGCCATGACCGCGACAGCGATGGTCATGAGGGCAAACGAGCACGGAGCCAGGCCAGAAGGAAAGGCAGTGAGAGGAACCCACTGGGTAAGGAGCCCACCCACACCAGCACCCCAGACCTCAGCAGCGGCTGCCCTTACCGCCCGAAGATCGTGTGCTTCTTGTCCAGGTACGCGCAGGAGCGGAAGGTGATGAAGCTGGGCAAGGGAGAGAGGCCGTGAGGACGAGCGCGTGAGCTCCCCCACCCAGCCTGGCTTGGGTCATGGCTTCTGGGCGCAAACCAGGTGTGCCTGTCCCTCGAGAACTACTCTGGGAAGCTGGGGCCCACTCGTGTGTTGGCCTTCATGCCCTGCCCGTTCCGGGCGACCAGGACCCCTGGCTCCCCAGGAGCAGGCCCGGGGCACAGCTGCCTGGGAAAGAGCAGGAGAGGCTCTGCCTGCCGCCCGTCGGGCAAACTGCCACAGCCCGCAGGGAGAGGCTGCTGGGGGAGCGGCAGGGGAGACTGCAGCCCACACCAGTGTGACAGCAGCTAAAGGAGCAGGGACTCTGAACTGCAAGAAAGGACACGAGCAGGAAAGGGAGCAAAGACGCTGAGGAACATGGGTAAATACCCACAAGTGCCGACCAAGGAGAATTTCCCATCTAATTTGGTATAAAACTGAGTGAAATTTAACTGCCCAACTATACTAGTGTGAGATGGTAGACTGGGGGGCCAGCACTGGAAGGATCTGTCTGGGAGGGAGGCAGAGAGATACTGCAGGCTCTGAATATATACTTAAAGGCCAGAAGCGACACATCTAACTTCGAAATCAGGAGAAAGAGAAAAGGAAGAAATGAAAAATATTTTTTAAAAGGGCGACTAGCAAGTGCAAATGAAGGTGACAGAAAGCAATCCAGACACTGTCTGGAAAGTCAGGCACACACTTACGACAGTCGGGCTGAGGTAAAATAGTGCTCCAGTGCTCCAGTGCACGCTGTTAGAAAGACAGCCCTAAGACTTCAAGGATCTGGAAAGCTCCAAGTTAAAGGATGGAAGGAGATGTTTAACAAGAGATAGAGGCGAAAGCATTCTGGCGTGGGTCCCAGTGCACAAGGGCATGAGCGCACCTCCCCCCCCCCACCCGAAGCGGTGAGGGCCAGGACACCGTGCGATGCCACCCACATCCCGACAACCCACGGCACACACAGGTGTCAGGGACAGAGGCAGAAGCACACTCCTCCAAGGACAGCACTCCCTCGGGGCCCGCCAGGTCTGACCCGACAAGACCAGCGGGCCAGTGTCCACAGACCTCAAAACTCCCACCTGTGCAGACCTGACTCTGGCCACAGACTGGGTCTCTCTCTGCCACTCGTTTCTAACACAGATGGGGAAGCTTAAAAGGGAAGGACATAGTCCTGAAGAAAAGAGAAGGAAACAGAAAAACAATGAAAGGGCAAAGATATAACAGAAAGGAAATAAAGTCTCAAATTAGTTCTTTGACCTAAGAAGAAAGTGAAAAGGGAAGTGAATGCCGGCAACACATACAGACTCAAATGTCTTCAGGGTGGAGCGTGGAAGAGTAAGACGTGAGCCTAAGAAAGGAGAGAAAGAAGAGAAATAGGAAGAAGCCATTAAAGATGGAAATTGAGGGAACTTACATGAAGTAAAAACAGAGAAGCCCTCATGAACCATTAAGGAGAGCGGGAACGTAGATTCGGCAAGAGGAAAGGAGACGCCACAAAAGCAGGTCTGGAAATCTAGAGGCGGACCAATTACATTCTGGCAAAACAGAAACTATCCAGTTGGCCCACAAAGTGGAATTCAACTAAAGGAATTAGAGTGAATGATCCTCAAAAGCTGTGCTTGACAGGCTAACCGAGCAAGCAGCTGACTCCAATCTAAGCGTAACCACCCTGGGCTGTAAAGTGAGGGCAGCTCGCTCACGGTGTGGGCTGTGCCCCTCAGACTCCAGTCCTGACAAGCCAGATGCGGCTCTAGGGTGCAGACAGTGGCACGCGGTCTAAAGCAGTGGTTGGTGGACCATCCCTGCCCAGCGAGGACCAGCCCAGGTTTACTCCAGAACAAAGGAATGACAACAAGGCTGGTCAACCCAGAGGTCACCACCCCAAACTCCAGGAGGAGAGGGAAACCACAGGATCACAGTGACAGATGCTAAGAGAAAAGCATCTGGAAGTTCCAGTCTCTCCCAAAACGTAGGCCCAACAACAAATCTGATCAGCTGGCGACACAGCATGTTAGGCCCACGTCCTCTCCTTACAGGCCTGACCGTGAGGTGACAGTGTTCACAGCAGAAGAAGACAGAATACCGCCTTGTGCTGATAAATGTGAGCATCTAGAAAACCCAAGACATGCTTAACAAAAACTATTTGAGTTATAAATAAGAGAACTTGATAAGGTACCTAGATATAAAACAGAGTGCTCCATATGTGCAACTGAATTGGAAAAGAATTCTCATTACAAAAATATCACAAATCGTAAAATCCTTAATGAACAGGTTTATCCAGGAAGGCGGGGAGCCCAGGTGAAGAAAACTATAAAGCCACATTACAAGATATAAAACACAGCCTCAGGGAAAGTCAAGCCACATTCTTAAATGAAAGAGGTCATACATCTATCCTTCCAAAGTATCAGTTAGAACCCCCTAGAGTCTGCAGTAGATTAAATGATCTTAAAATATGGGGTGCATGGCTGGAGGCAGTCAGTAGAGCATGCACTCTTGACCTCGGGGTTTTAAGTTCAAGCCCCACACTGGGTGTAGAGCTTACTTAAAAAATAAAATTGGGGCACCTGGGTGGTTCTATCAGTTAAGTGTCCAACTTTGGCTCAGGTCACAATCTCAGAGTTTGGGAGTTCAAGCCCCATACTGGGCTGTCTGCTGTCAGCACAGAGCCTGCTTCAGATACTCTGTCTCCCTCCTTCACTGCCCCTCCCCTGCTTGTGCTTTCTCTCTCTCTCTCTCTCTCTCAAAATTAAACATTTTTTAGTGATAATTTCTGAGAGAGAGAGCACGCACATGCATACTCACACAAGTTGAGGAGGGGCAAAGAGAGGGAGAGAGAATCCCAAGCAGGCTCCACACTATCAGCACAGAACCCAGCTCGGGGCTCTCGGTCCCATGACCCTGAGGATCAAGACCTGAGCAGAAATCAAGAGTCAGGCTCTCAACCAACTGAGCCACACAGGCACCCCTGTATTTTTAAGAGCTTTTTAGTCACTGGTAATCCAGATGCTTTTTCCAGGTATTTTCCATTTGGCAAGACACCAGATAATAATTTTTTTATGTTTGTTTTTGAGAGAGAGACCGGGGAGGGGCAGAGAGAAAGTGGGGTAGAGGATGTAAAGCAAGATGTGGGGCTCGATCTTATGAACCGTGAGATCATGACCTGAGCCGAAGTTGGACACTCAACCGGCTGAGCCACTCAGGCGCCCCTAACGTTGACTCACCTCTAATATGAGGGTGCCCATCAGAGCTCTTGTCAAGTGTGCCTGGTGGGCCCGGACCACCACAGGCACAGTGGAGTAGGGGGTGCTGGGACCGCCTGGGCCCCAGGGTGTCCTCTCTCGAGGGAGGCCCCTTTTGTATCCCCATGGTCCCCTAGCTTAGGAGACTTGTTCTAGGAGACCTTCCATAAATCCTTTACATCCTAAGCCAGGACCCTCCTGCTGAGGGCTTCCTACAGAGAAGGTGCTCCTCCGGCAAGCATTCTGGGAGAGGCCCGGCTCCTTTCCCCGCCTCCCCCCAGGCATGTGTCACATCCTTGTGGAAGTCAGGGTCCAATTCCAGATTATACACATACAAACTTCCTCATAAAAAGTGAGCAAAGAGTTGACAAAGAACAAGCAAAACCTAAAGGCTTTTCAAAATCAGAAATAATGAAACTCAGATGAACTCCAGGTCCCAAGAGAGGTAACGACTGAGGCCGAGAGAAACCCTGGCTGGCGGGGCACCCCCATTCCACCCAGATGGACGGTTCTGCAGGGGAATCCCACCAAACATCCGGGAAAGCTGCCAGCCCTGGCCCCACTCGATGCCACCATCACCGGCCCCCACACTGCACAGACTGATCTCCCCCGCCCCACCGTGTGAGGCTCCTCCGGAAAACTGCCTTGCCGCTACCGCACAGGCAGCCCCATCCCTGCCCCTCCCAGGCTGGGTCTGGCCACTCCCTCCCCCGCCCACCCCGACTCATTCCTGGTGGGCCCTCACCCCTCGCCTTTCCATTAAGACACAGGGCAGCCAGGTCTTTACTTCCAGCCCATTCTCACCCCCTCGGCTGACCCGCTAGGACCAGGCTGTGTCCCAAGCATCTCACTCCTTAACGCTGCAAGCAGAATTCTCACATTCTCACTGGGTCTCCCCCTTTCTAGAAATGCACTACAAGTCCTCACCACCACCCCACCTCCACACCATGCGCTCTCCCCACAGCCTGGGCCAGCCACACCCACACCCACATCTGCCTCCTGCAGCCTCTCTGGGTCTCTGTGTAACCACCCACATCTCTTCTTCCCTAGCCACGTACCACAAGGCACACACACTCGGGGGTGTGGGTGCGGTGAGTCTCCCCCAGGAGTGCTGCCCACTTTCTGGGTGGGATTCAGGTTGTGTATGCTCTTTAGGGCGAAGCTGAGAGGGAGGACCACCCAAAGCTGCCCGCTGACTCACAATTGAGACTTGTTGGCGTTGGGCCCTGAGTTGGCCATGCTGAGGATACCCCGCCCCGTGTGCGAGAGATTAGGCCGGAATTCATCTTTGAAGGGCTTTCCCCAATACGACTCCCCACCTGGAAGAGGAAGCAGCATGGCTGGCAGCAAGAACGACTGGGTCCCAGCCAAGTGCAGCCCCAGGATGCAGCCCAGCTCTGGAAATGTGTGCTGAGTCCCAAGGGGCACTGCTGAGCACCTCAGAGGGCAGCCCTGGCCCCGAGAGACCCTCATCACTGTCTCCCCATGCACCCCTCCCAGCCCCCAGGCCCCTGCATGGGGCCAGACCCCTAGTGCAAAGAGTAAAGGGTGAAAACCACAGGTCATTACTGCTCACACCACATGGGGTGAGGGAGTGGCCCAGGTCCAAAGAGCCAGTAGGCTGACAGGGCTTGAGAGGGGGCAAGAAGGCACCATATTGCTGTTCATCACCTCTCCAGGCTTTACAACCATCTCAAAATGAGAAAACTGAGGGATGTGCGGAGGTCACACAGCAGGCTGGTGGCTGGTCTATGAGATTCCCCATCTGGAGCCCTGAGCACAGCCTGCACCCACCTACCCCCTCACGGCCTATGAAGCAGCCAAAGTTGCCAGGGTAGTCCCCAGACCAGTACCTACCTGTGCCTGTGCCAGTGGGGTCTCCCCCCTGGATCTGTGAGGAGAAACAAAGCCAGTCAGCAACCTGTAGCCCTTGGGCCCGAGGCCCTCCCTGGCCCTCCAGCCACTGCCCACCGCCAATGGCTGAATGAACGCCCCACCTGCCAGGTAGGGTCAAGGGAGTTCTTGGTGAGGACAGGGCCCTCCCAGGCCACTGCTCTGCACAAGCCTCATGTGGCCAGGCTGGGGATTCTTCGGGGTCAGCCTGCAGGCTCCCTACCCTGAAGAGAAGGGGCTCACAGGAATGAGTCCCGGGAGTCACCTGCAGGCCTTGCTCTGGCCAGAAGTCACATGCTCCCTGCAAGGGAGCAGGTCTGTGGCCAGTGCTAACCCTTGTCACTCACCACAAAGTTCCTGATGGATCTGTGGAAGATGGTGCCGTCGTAATACTGCTTCTTGCAGAGCTTGATGAAGTTTTCGCAGGTTTTTGGTGTCTACAAAATAGCCCAGATCCTTCTATGAGGCAAGGAGCATCTGACATGAGGATCACAAACTCCACCCAGGGCCCTTACCGTGCAGGGGTGTGGCCAGCTGCCCAGCCCGGACATGGTAAAGAAGGACCCATGAAGCTGAATGACGAGACACCTGCTACTGCCGTGACCCTGAGCAGGGGCCGCAGAGAGACACTTGAACGAGTGGGGGGCAGGGGTGTGTGGAGCCTGACCCTTTTCGTGTGAAGGGTGTTGCAGCTGCTCGGAGCACAGACCAAGGAAATGCAGTGCACCGCTAACAGGGTCCCTAACAGAAAGGGGGGGACCATACTTTCTAGGGACCAAGTGGAATTTTCTACCACAAACAAGTGCCAAGGGCAGCTACAGATTTAAGACCCTGGCAGGGGCCTGGACTTGCGGGGAGAGGATGGCGGCCACTCACCATGTCGCAGTGTAGCTCCAGGTTGAGGTCGCCCTTATTGGTGTGCAGCCGCACGTAGCCCTTCTTCTTCACAAACTGGTAGCGCAGCACGTCCTCATCGATGGCAGCTGCAAACCAAGGCCCGAGCTCCGTGCTGCCCTCCATCTGGGGCAGGCCCACCCGACACCAGGCTCTAGGGCCCAGGACGCAGCCCCTGCTCTGGGGAGAGCCCAAGCGTCTGCCTGGGCTGCGCGGAGGCTCAAAGGGGCCACAGTGGCAGAACAGGGTGAGTGTACAGGCAGATGGATGAGGAGGGGCCCGGGGTTAAGGCGGTACCAGGAAAGCCTGGACACAGCAGGCTGGCAGGGATGAAGGGGATGGTGGGGACCCAGCAGGCTGAGAACACAAGAGGAAGGGGTGTGGGGACAGTGCTAAGGTGGGGGACAGGGGCTGGAGCCCAGGGCGGGGCAGCCCCAGGAGGTGGAGGGAGGACCCCCTACTCCCGGCCTGGCCTCCAGGGCGGCCTCTGCCATCCCAGACAAACACGCTTTCGGAAAGGGCCCATTGCTGCCTGACCACGCCTGAGTTGCCTGAGTGCCCACTGAAGGCCGGGCACAACGGAGTGATGCTGGAGGGGGGTGCCCTGCCCTTGGCCGCTGTTAAGAAGCACTGCTGGAGATGACGGTGCAGAGGCAGCTACCTGCTTCGTGCGTGGTCTCTGGAACCATGGCAGTGGAGGTGAAGGAGGCGCTGACCTTCCCGGTGGAATAGTGCGCCTGGGGAGGAAACCACGTGGGTACATTAGTGGTGCCCTGGGAGGCCCTGCTCAGTGCCCTTCCTCCGAGAAACTGTCCCTGGCTGCCACCCACAGAGCCCAGCAGGGACCTCCTGAGGGCCAAGCCACATGGCCCGGCCTGCATCAGCCTCTAAGAGCCCACGGACCAAGAGGACTGAGCCAGGGTGCCCCGGATACAGGGCCGCACCTGTGCAGGAGGCTGAGGCCCAGCTGGCCAAGGCTCTCATGTAAGCCGAAACCCTGGAAATAAGTAGGAACTGGTCACTTCTGGTGTTCACAGTACCAGGGACTCTAGTTCTTTTGCAAAGGTTTCAATTTTTTACAGTAAACACACTGCCTTTTGAATCAGGAAAAAATAGGCCCCGATGGGTTGTATTTTTATCCAAGACAGTGGGGAAAGAAAAGATTTCGCCCCATCAGAAGACACATCAAAATGCTAAGCGCTATTGTTTCAGAGGGATGGGATTATAAACCACCACCTTTCTTTTCTTACTTTTGCAAATTTTCCTGGATAATTCTTTAAGGATGGAGCCTCAGACCCCCCTCTATGCTTCTCATCCCCCACAGCCCCAACACCCCACTTGCCCCCCACCCAGCCTCCTGACGCCCATCCTCAGTGCAGCCCTCCTCTGGGCCTGCAAGGGGCACATGGGCTCTGAGGGGTCCCGGCCACCTCCCTCCAAGTGGATCCCAGGGTCTCCACAAGCCCCTTTGCCAGGACCTCTGACGGGCTGAGCTGGGCAGGCTGGTTGAGCCGGCAGCTGTGTGGCCCTCTGCCTACTCACAGCATTCAGCTTGTCCACCTTCTTCTTCTCTGGGACTTTCATGGTGGCAGCCAGAACCTCGTCCCCTTTGAACTCTTTGTAGAGCTCCTGCAGCGTCTCTCGGGTCTCGGCGTTTGTATTTTTTAAATAATAAGACGGGTCCTGTTTGGCCTTTTCTTCATCTATAAAACAGCACAATGGCCCTGGATGGCTGAACCCCCAGCAATGTCCCCAGATGTGCACGACGGGGACAGGAGGCCAGAGCCTGCTGTGACAGTGGAAGCCCAGGCTAGGACACAGGCTGGGTAACCTGAACCTCCATCACAGTAACACTTTCCTGGTAGCTGGGATGAAGAAAAGGGTGTGCGGAGGAAGAGAGCGCGAGGAAACAGCTCACAAGGGTGGCAAGTCAACCTGCACACAGTTTCCCCTGCGTTCAGCTCCGGTCTGTCCCCAGCCACAACCTGGCCCCAGGGCTGTGGCTCATACACAGCCCTGCACCAGATGACACTGGGGGCAGCAACCAACTAGCTGAGCAGAGCCCACAGTCACCACCCCTCACTGACCACCTGTCCCCACAATGGGAACAGAGTCAATTTCTAAGAAGTGAGGTGAGGACTGGGAGAGCAAGTGGCCTAAAAGGGCCCTGGAGCTGGGTCCTGAGGGGGGGAAGAGGCAGCGGCCAGGTGTCCACGGCACGAGGCTGTGGGCACCAAGCATAATGGCTCCAGCTGGGACGCCCACATTAGGCTCCCTGGGGGCGGACGTGGGCCAGCAAGGTCTTGCCAACCTTGGTACAGAAGTTAAGTGTAGCCGGGCTAGGCCTGAGCAAGACTCCTGGATGCTCCAGCCCCCGGGGAAGGCAACGGCTTTACCCAGAAAACACTGGCACCCAAGCCCCTGGCACCCAGACCAGCTGTGGTTGCACCTACCGGGATCTGTTATTTTTATGTTATTCTTCACATGAAAGAAGTTGGAGACATTGAATTTGTCCAAATTGGTGGGGTCCTGCAGCAAAAAGAACACACGCAGCACAGTGAGCCAGGCAGCGAGGGGCGGGCAGGAGGCCTGGGTGCTGGGGCCTGGAAGGAGAGGCCGGTGGCAGCACAGAGATCTGGGGTGTTGAGCAGAGAATGGAGGGCAGGTATCAGGGATCAGGAGAGGGCACTGCCCGAGCAGGGCCACAAGCGGGGGGAGAAGAGGGCGGACAGTGGCATAAATGGCTAGCGGGTCTTCAAACTGAGTCCTTCTCCCTGGCACATGGATAGGAGCACGCCTCGCACTAGGCAGCCATGGGCCGAATGGAGTTTCATCGAGGGGATGACGGCAGAACGGAGCATCCACCTCAGCCTCCCACACGCCACACCCCACACTCCCTTCAGCCGGCTGCCACAGACCCCGCAGGGCCTCAGGCCCTGGTGACGGCAAGCCCACCCTGTGGGAGGGAACGTGCACGGACCTCTGATGGGGACAGGACAAGCCCTGGATGGGAGGGGCCCACGAAGGCCACCCCCTGAGTTTTGAAGTCCAGGTCTTTCAGGAACCCACTCAGGGCTCTCTGACACTCAGAGGCACGCCCTACGCTCAGTGCTGGGGTAGAGCACACACCAGCCCATTCTCTCCCACTCGGATATGGAGGTGGCTTTGGGGCAGAGAGGAGTGGCCTTGAGGCAGCAAGGGTGGGCACTGAAGAAGAGATGTGAAGCAGGTGTGCGAAGGACCAGGCTGCCAGAGAGCAGGGGCGCTGCCAGGAGCTGAGGGCAGCTGGGAAACCACAACCAGGCAGGTCGCAGGGTCTGGGTGGAAAGGTGGGGTTGGCAGAGGGGTGCCACGGTCCCTCCAGGGAACAGCAGTGGGAAGGGGACACCCACCTGGAGGGTGATGATGTCCTGGCGAGAGAAGGGCTCATCTGTCAGCAGGTCTCGGAAGTTCTTGGCCTTGATATTTAGCTGCTCCACTGCCTACAGCCAAGAGGAGCCCACTGTTATGGTGCTGGTCCCACTGCTGGCACTGGGAGCCTGGGGCCCATCCAGATGACAGCGCCATCCCAGAGGTGAGGAAAAAGACGGGACCCACCAAGGGCTCACAGCAGTGGCCTCACCACTGAGAGTGGAACTCACTGAACCTGAGAGACTCAAATTTAGCCATCTAGGCAAGGCTCACCAAAGGACACTCTCATGATACACATTTATGTCAATAAGCAGGCTCAACAAGGCCAGCCATGCATCTCTATCAAACCCCTTCCGCCAAACCCGTGTGCTCTTCGGGCAAAAGTGACCACTGGAGCCCCTAAGGCAGCACTGGCCACCAGGACCCTGCCAACAGCTAGTGACAGGTCTGAAAACAGTTCAGGGAGGGCTTTCCTGCAACATGGGGCCCACACCCTGCTGCTGTACCTGTGCCAGCACACCCAGAGCAGGACAGGTGTGGAAATTGGGGCCTTCTCGCCCTCACACCTGGCCACCAGCCTGCCTCCGCTCCTCCCGGGAACTCTACCAGGACGCGGTGGAGGGGGGCTCCGTGCTCCCCTCGGCCCCGGGCCTGCCCTCAGAGCACAGGTTCCCTCCCAGGGCCCAGTCAGTGAAGACAAAGACCGTGGGAAGGACCCCTGGGGTACAAAAGAACTGGCCAGGTCTGGAGGCCGCAGGAAGGGCACACCTCTTTCTGGCTGTGCCCGCGGCTCTCAGAACGTACGCTCCATGGGGGCAGGCCATGCCCACAGCGCCCAGTGCAACCTCAATGCCAGCCCAGGGTTTCCCTGGAGCACATACCTGACAAGCCTGCATGGGACACAGCTCCCAAGCACCCACCTCATAGGTGTAGACGTTGCCGGTGGTCCTGACAGCTACGATGTGGGTGTTGCTGGTGAACACAGTGAACAGCACCGGGCAGTGGTACTTCCCTAGGAAGAAGGCTCAGCATCAGGGAAATACAAATCAAAACCTCAAGGAGATACCACCTCATACCAGTCAGAATGACTAACACTAACAACTGAGGCAACGACAGATGTTGGTGAGGATGCAGAGAAAGAGGAACCCTTTTGCACTGCTGGTGGGAATGCAAACTGGTGCAGCCACTCTGGAAAACTGTGGAGGTTCCTCAAATAATTAAAAATACAACGACCCTACAACCCAGCAATTGTACTACTTGGTATTTATCCAAGGTGTGCTGTTTTGAAGGGGCGCATGCACCCCAATGTTTATAGGAGTGCTATCGACAATAGCCTAAGTATGGAAAGAGCCCAAATGTCCATTGATAGATGAATGGAGACAGAAGATATGGTGTGTTTGTGTGTGTGTACATATATATTTACCATATATACGTATATATATGGTAAAATATTACTCGGAAATTAAAAAGGATGAAATCTTGCCATTTGCAACAACATGGATGGAGCTAGACTGTACTATGCTAAGGGAAAATTAGAGAAAGACAAAATCATATGACTTCACTCATATGTGGAATTTAAGATACAAAACAGATGAACATAAGGGAGGGGAAGCAAAAATAATATAAAAACAGGGAGAGAGACAAAACATATGAGAGTCTTTTTCTGTTTTTGTTTTTTAATGTTTATTTATTTTTGAGAGAGTGAGAGAGATAGACTGTGAACAGGGGAGGAGCAGAGAGAGAGGGAGACACAGAATCTGAAGACAGGCCCCAGGCTCTGAGCTATTAGCACAGAGCCAACGCAGGGCTCGAACTCACAAATCATGAGACATGACCTGAGACAAAGTCAGACACTCAACCAACTGAGCTACCCAGGCGCCCCTAACATAAAAGACTCTTAAATATAGAAAACAAACAAGGTTGCTGGAGGGCTTGTGGATGGGAGCATGGGTTAAATGGGCAAGGAGCATTAAGAACACTTGTTGGGATGAGCACTGGGTGTTATATGTAGAGGTCACTGGACTCTACTCCTGAAATCATTATTGCACTACATGCTAACTAACTTGGATATAAATTATAAATAAATAAATGGGAGAAAGAAAGAGGGAGGGAAGAAAGGTAGGAAAGAAGGACACACAGAGACCAGAGAAAGGCCCCCAAGGTCAGAGAAAAGGAGGAAGCAGAACCCTGTGTCAGCATGCCCAGAGTGAAGACCCAGAGGGATGGTCAGATACTCAAGCCCCCTCCTCCCACTCCACTGGGAAACTCCTAGTCTTCCTGCAAAACCCACCGACTGGCCTTCCTGATGAGTCTGCTCCACCAACCCCCAGCCGGCTGCTAACCACCACCACCCTGGCCCCATCTTCCATCTCAGACCTTGCCACATTCCCTCACCTCCTGTAACCCTCACCTACATTACTGCAACAAACTCCCACTGCCCTCCCAGCCCCTGCCCTGCCAACCAGGCAGCCAGAAAGCCTATTCAAGTAAGTCTCAACAAATAAACTGAGAAAAAAGGGCAGGAGAATATTTACAGATTAAGAGACTTAGATATCAAAGACACGGATTTGTGGGGCCTTTAAAAAAATCTTGATGGGCACCTGAGTGGCTCAGTCGGTTGAGCATCTGACTTCGGCTCAGGTCACGGTCTCACAGTTTGTGAGTTCTTGTGAGTTCGAGCCCCATGCTGGGCTCTGTGCTGACAGCTCGGAGCCTGCTTTGGCGTCTGTGACTCCCACGCTCGCTTGCTCATTCGCTCCCTCTCTCCTCTTCTCCTCCCCCACTAGTGCACTGTCTCTCAAAAAATAAATGTTAAAAAAAATTTTTTTTTAAATCTTGATTTGAAAACTAAAAGAAAAAAAAAAAGGAAAGCATTCCAGAAATTTGACCAATGGCTAGATATTTGACGATACTAAGGAATTCCTAATTTTTTAGGTGGGAGGATGGTAATATGACTAGTTTTCAAGTCCTTATCTTTTAGAGATACACACTGAAGTACTTAAGCATGAAATGATACAGTACCTGATATTTGCTTCAAAATCACCTATGCAGGGATGACATGGCAGCACAGATAAAATCAGCCCTGAGTGGATGGGAACGAAGCTGGGTGATGGATGTGGGGCACGGGATCACCGTACTAATTCTACTCTCATGCGTCTGAAGTTTTTAATTAAAAAAAAGCAAAAGGGGCACCTGGATGGCTCAGTCATTTGAACGTCCAACTCTTGATTTCAGTTTGGGTCATGATCTCACAGTTCATGGGCTTGAGCCCTTATGTCAGCATGGAGCCCACTTGGGATTCTCTCTCAATTTCTCTCTATTACTCCCTCGCTTGCTCACCCACACTCTGGTTCTCTCTCTCGAAATATATAAACTTAAGAAAAAAAGCAAAATAAGGTGCTCACTGGTCAAAACTGTTAAAAAAAAAAAAAACAGAACAGAAAAGGTGAAAGGTCAGACAGGTCTTTCCTCTCTGGCTGGTATCTCAGAGTCCTATGGCTCACTGCTCGGCATCGTCCCCAACCTCGACCCCTCTGACCGCAGCACCTGCTTCCACCCCTTGTACTGTTCCAGCAATACTGGAGTCCTCAGGGCCTTTGCACTGGCTGTGCCCCCCTCCTGGAATGCTTTCCCCTACACCCCCACATGCCTCCTCTCTCATCAGACTCCTACTCAAACCCTGTCACTGGGTCTTCCTAAGACTCTCTCTTCCCTCATCTTCAACTTCGGCCGATGGCAGAAGCAGCATCTCACACACTAAGGTGATCTGTTTTCCAGTTTCCTCCCTCACCGTACCAGAAGCTTTTATTCCAGAAGGGATCTGGCCTGTTCTGCTCTCTATATGTGGTAGGCATTCAGTAAATATTTGCTGAATGACACACACACCGTGGGCCTCTCTGACTCAGCCAATCTCAGAGAGGAAGATCTAGAGCACTTGGCTACCGGTCCCTGACCTCCAGGGACTGTCCATGAAGCACTGTGCTTCTGCCTTGTGGACGCCCACTCACTCATCTACAGTGAGCCAGCACCTACTGTGGACCAGGGGCGAGACAGGACTGCCAGGCCCCAGCCTTGCGGGTTTCAGCATCTCCCCAGAAAGCACATTCCCGGTGAGCAGAGACAATCTCCACCATGGCATCTGCACGGGCCAAGAGAACAGTGCTGGGCCCACAAAGAACCGAGAGCAAGACCTCCGTGGGGGTCACCTCAGCTCTGGAATCTGATGAATAAGAATGGTGGAGGGCAGGGCACCGGGGCAGCTCAGTCACTGAGTGTCCCAATTTGGTTCAGGTCATGATCTCTCAGTTCGTGAGTTCAAGCCCGGCATCGGACTCACTGCTGTCAGCACAGAGCCTGCTTCAGATCCTCCGTCCCCCTCTTTCTGCCTTTCCCCCACTTGCGCTTTCTCTCAAAAACAAACGTTAAAACAAAACAAAACAAAACAAAAAAGAATGGCTGAAGGCACAGAGAGACATAAAGCAGGAGGTCCCCAGGGCTGGGGTGGGCCAGTGGTGAGAAGCCCAGCCTAAGAGCTGCCTGGCGAATCCAGCACACTGGCCCCACCTACTGCCCTGGGCCTCTGTTTGAACAGTTTCTGTCCCCAGTGATGAGCAGACCAGGGCCTCACCCAGAGTCCATGCCCAATTGTACACAAAAAGGCCACCAGCAACCTTCACAGCCCCACTACCTTTGTGGTAAGAAATACCCACCCCACCCCCAGCTTTAAACTACTTGGACTTTTAAGGAAAAATTATATAACATTTTTTTTTCAATTGGGGTAAAATACATAGACTCTTTGCTACTTTAACCATTTTACAATTTTGAGTAATCTCTACTGCCAACATGGGGTTCAAACTCACAACCTGAGATCAGGAGTCACGTGTTCCACTGACTGAGCCAGCCAGATGCCCCTACAGCTTTAAAAAATTAAGTGTTTGGCATGGGGCGCCTGGGTGGCTCAGTGGGTTAAGCATCTGACTCTTGATTTCAGCTCAAGTCATGATCTCATGGTTCATGAGATCGAGCCCCATGTCCAGTTCTGTGCTGACATGATGGAGTCTGCTTGGGATTTTCTCTCTCTCTCTCTGCTCCTCCCTCATTCACACATGTGCGCGCGATCTCTTGCGCGCTCTCTCTCTCTCAAAACTAAATAAACATTAAAAAAGAAAAACCCACGTCTGGCTTGATCAGAAAGGAATGATGGATTCTGCAGAGAACTTGGTGAGAGGCAGGGATTTTTGAATTAGCTGTCAAAGGGATCACTCACCTTCATTATTCTTTGCAAAGTTGAGCTTGATCAGGGACCTCCCATCCAGTTTCTGGAAGCGAAATAATTAGTAATTAGTAATAATGAATAAGTATCTGATGTGAAGAAACACCGAGGCCACGAGACTAGGTGAAGCCGAGAGACTGGAGGTCTCTGACCACACAAGCCTTCCCAGCTGCAGGCAAGAGGCAGAGCCCCATAGGCGCTGACCCGGGGCCCCAGGACACAGCAGTATCCTGGACAAGATGGGCTGCACAACCTAGGCTCTACATGGGCAAACTGAACCGCTCACAGGGGCGGACTCCCAGCTGCAGTCGAGGCTGACGGTGGAGGTTTGTTTAATACTTCTCAAATGTTCAGACATTTTTACTGTGAGCACTGATTACTTCTGAAGTTAAAAACTGTGTGTATTTCTTCTTCTGGGTACGTAGATGGGCATCTACAATTCTGCTGCAGGACTATTTAAGACAGAATATTAAAAAGTGGGGGGAGTGGAAACTAATTTGACAATAAACTATTTTAAAAAATAAAAATAAAAAAATAAAACAAGGTCAAAAGCAAAAAAAAAAAAAAAAGTGGGGGGAAAGGAATCAATACACCCAAATGCTGACTGATTGTGACGGGATCCTCTATTTTCCAAAGTTCCTGCGCCATGTCTGAAGTTCAACTCTTTTGGGGGACACTTCACAATAAAACAAAGTCCAGGCAGCCAGAGGAAAAAAGCTGCCCCAGTGTGGGAAGGCTGGGTTGAAGGAAGTGAAGAAGGCTGTGGAAACCCCAGAAGGGGAGGCAAAGCTGTACACCCAGGAGCACCCGACTGAGGGCCCACAACCCGGCAGTCCCTGGCCACTCTGGTGCAGGCCCGGCCCCAACTACCCAACGCACAAAGAAACACTGGGTGGGCATCCCACCCCTGGGCCAGGCTCAGGCATCCTCGTCCTCCTGAGTGGCCAGGCCACACCTTTTCCTCCATGACTGGATTCATTCCTTCCTTTGTCACTCAACAGCCCTCCTCACCAGTGCAGGTGAGCATTAGATCTACGACAGGCAACAGGCTCCTTGCTCTGAGGCTGCTCCCATCAGACAACCCTCCTCCTTCAGGCCCAGGCACACGACCTGACCCGGAGAGAGCCCATACACAACTCCTGGTGGGAAGCCAAGCCCAGGACATCTACACGTTTCCGGGGCCCTGAAGAGCACCTGTGAAGCCAAATGCCCAAAGGAACAAAGAGTGCTCCAGAGGCAACCAAACGACAATATCCACTGGGAAGGAGACAGAGGACATGGGGACAAGTATGGACAAGGAAACACAAGGGGAGTCAGGGGCAGAGTGGGGTCTAAAACCCACACTGACAGCACAAAGCGCAGACCCTCACAGCAGCAGAGGAGCCCCGACACCGGCTGCTCCACTGAGGCAGATGTGGCCTTCATGTCAGGGAAGACAATGTACCCCAAACACAAGTCAATTACATGGGGCACAGGCAGGCAGCACGGACCCCGTAGGAAGCCCCTCGAAGCCCTCAGCGGCTCCCAGCATACGGCCTCACAGGAAAACACTGCTAGTCATACTTTCAATGATAACAAGTAAGGAAGGACAAGCAGACACCTGAAAGAGAGCACCCTCCTCAGGGAGGCCAGGCCGTGAGCCCCACTTCAACAACCCGAGAGAAAAGTCTACAGGCTCCAGGCGGCTGAGCCCGGAACATGCACCACTGGTCTAGCCCTGTCTCTTCCAAGAGCAGGGAGCCCCCCCACCTGATCCAAGGGGCCCAAAGCACCCAACCCTCTGTCACAAGGGCCAGAGGAGACCAGACAGCACAGAAGGGCCTCCAGAAAACAGGTAATAAGACCTCCTCCGCTAAGAACCAGTGACATTTCACTTGTCCCGGACTGCCAACTAGGATACCGTTCATATAGCTCACCCTCTTACTACCTCCTCCTCAAGCCTCACAGCAGCCGGGTCCCCCAGGGCTCCCCAGTGATGGCCTCCTCTCTGCATGGCCTCCAGGGTCTCTGTCACAGAACTGATTGGGCCTCACCCATCCCAGTCAGGTCGGGACCTTATCCCAGCAGACAGGGCTTCCCCCAGTCCTCCCCCCCCCACCCCACACTCCCTCCCCCGGGGCCAGTGCTCCGCCCCACCATGCCAGAACCCACACTGCCCACCTCCTTCTCACACTCCTCCTCCTCCTCCTCCTCCTCCTCGAATAGCCCGTATTTCATCAGGATGACCTCTCAGCCTCAAACACCTCTCCGGGACACCCTGGAGTCGACTTGTTCTCTCAAGTCCCACAGAAGTCCCCACCTCCCTGCTGGCCCTCCTCGTTCCCCCTCCACTCTGACTGTCCGCCCCACACCGTGCACCCAGCTCCCTCCTGCTGCCCTGCCCATAGCTCTGCTTCTGAGGGACCCACCTTCCTGCCGGAGCCGCGCTGGCCTGGAGCCCAAGCACACGCTGGATTACTCGGTTCCACCTGCTGTCCGTGGCACAGGACATGCTAACTGACCCAGTCCTCCCAAGATGTGGCTGCACTTGAAGATTCCTACTGAGCTCTCCCCTACCCCGGGGGAGACACAGACCCTGATGTGATGGCCCAGCAAGCCCACAGGCTCACCTTTAACAGCAATCTTGGGTCCAGCCTCTCTGTGCCACCAACCCCAGCCTCACCCTGGTCTGAGATCGCACACCACCTCTTACACAGACAAGTGCACAGCCCCCTCCTCGGCTGCCTTCCCACCTTCCACCCTTGACTCCACTCAGTCCTGTTTCCCACACGGCAGCCAAAGTGAACCTTTAGAATGCAGGTGGGATCACAACACGCTTCTGCTTGAAACCCTGCCCAGCTTCCAGCACCACCCACCAGAACAAACTCACGTGCCTCCCTCAGCCTTCAAGGCCCCCCGATGCGGCCTCTATCTGCCATCTCCCCATCGCCCCGTCTCCAGGTCTCACAGACCTGCTGCTCCACAGACGTTTCCCGAGCCCCCCAGCCCCAGCCTCCCTGTCAGTGAACACCTCTGCCTGCACAGCCCAGGCCTCGCTGGCCCCACACACAGCACAGGCTACCACCACGCTGAACAAATGGACGCAACTGAAGAAATGAAGGAATGGGCCTGGGCTGCAGCGTGATGGAAGGAGAGAAACTTCTCAGAAGAAAAGGGACCAACAGATTGTGTAAAATGTAGGAACACTGCCGGTATGTGATGGAGGGGTGCAGCAGGGGCTTAAGAGAGGAGAATGGGCTGGAACTTGGCTCTGGGAACCTCTTCCCGAGTGACACAGGAGTCGTGTCATTGGACCTGTATGCATGACATATAAAAAGCTGCTTAACCTAACTCGAGACATACAAATTAAGGGGCGCCTAGCTGGCTCAGTCAGTGGAGTGTGAAACTCGTGATCTCAGGGTTGTGGGTTCGAAGCCCACGCTGGGTGCAGAGATTACATAAAAATACAATCTTAAAAAAAAAGAAAGTGAAAAAGTGTTTTCACCCCGAGGCAACAAAATTTTTTTTAAAAACTTGATATCCATGATTGTTGAGGGTATGGAGAGACAGGCGTTGGCAACTTCTCTGTGGGGACAAGTCTGCCAGTAGCTAGCCAAACTGGAAACACACCCACCCTGAGACCCAGCCGTCCTGGAGGGCACTCGCACTGAGGTTCTGGTCTCCAACACACGGTGGGGGCAAGAGCAAGGTACAGAGGAGTTCGTGCCTGTAATCACATCCCTGGCCCAAGGAAAGAAGATGTACATTTGTGTGTGTGTGTGTGTGTGTGTGTAGGGAACATTTCTGGAAAGGAACAATATGGGGGAGGGGTAGGAGGACAGTCCTGCTCACTGTGCTCCGTGAACAGTCCTCTACCATGCTTGCGTGTACACGAAAACCACAGAACAAAAGGTGAGATGAGAGGATAGCATTCACTGGCATCATGTAAACTCCTGCCTGGCCACCTACCTCTCCGTTGCTGGGGTTGGTCCCATACTTCTTAAGCCAAGGGACGATGTTACTGAAGGGAAGAGAAAAGAAAGTGTCAGTAAGGCAGTCAGGTGCAGCCTGGTGAGGAGGCCCCGGTTCAGGAGGGCTGCATGCGGGTGAGGGCTACAAACGGGCTTTGCTCTACTTCACTTCTGCTAGCAGAAGCTGAGAAGAGGAGCACCTTGCCCTGACCAAGGAAGCAAGGGAGTGTTTCTGGATACATTGGTTTCGATATATGTCCAGGGTTTTAATTGTAGTTACATATAAACAACACAAACCAGCAAAAAAAAAAGACATATGTAAATGTTGATAGGTCCATACAATGAGACGCTGAGCCAGCATCAAAACTTATACTTCCAGGGGCGCCTGGGTGACTCAGTTGGTTAAGCATCCAACTTTGGCTCAGATCATGATCTAGCAGTTCACAAATTCGAGCCCCGAGCTGGGCTCTGTGCTGACAGCTCAGAGCCTGGAGCCTGCTTTGGATTCTGTGTCTCCCTCTCTCTCTGTCCCTTCCCTGCTTGTGCTCTGTCTCTCTCTCAAAAATAAAAATAACACCACCACAAAAGTGTACTTCTAGAGAATTCGGAATGACACAACTGAGTGAAAAACAGATTCACCACTATCCTTGCACTATTACTTCAACCGTGTTGCCACAAATAAACTCAGAAAAAGAGGAATAGAAGTGCCGACAGTGGTTATCCTGGACAGTGTGATTATGCTAAGCATTTCCTTTTACCTTCAAGTATTTTCCACATTTTCTAAAAGGAGACTGAAACACAGGAAAATTATAGGAGCTGGTTTATTTTGGAATATAAGACCTTAACCATCATGCTCTCATGGTTCCTGAGTTTGAGCCCCGCGTCAGGGTCTGTGCTGACAGCTCAGAGCCTGGAGCCTGCTTCAGATTCCGGGTCTCCCTCTCTCTCTGCCCCTCCTCTGCTAGCTCTGTCTCTCTCTCTAAAAAATAAATAAACATTGGAGCACCTGAGTAGCTCCGTCAGTTAAGCATCCGACTTCTGCTCAGGTCATGATCTCAGGGTTGGTGGGTTTGACCCCCACTCAGCAGCTCTGAGCCTGCTCCAGATTCTGTGTCTCCCCTATCCCTGCTCATGCTCTTGTGCCCTTTCTCTCTCTCTGTCTCAAAAATAAAATAAAAAAAAAAAAAAAAAAAAAAAAAAGACCAAGCACATGCTACAAAATACAGCGCTAGGAAAGTATGTACCTAAATCGTGCCTCTACTTTCATAAAGTGGAAAGTACTCAAGTTCATTAACATTCCAAAACAGGATAGGTAGGTCGATTAGAACACCACGTGTGGGGAGAGGTCAATGCCACCCCAGGCAGGGACAGCAGCATCTGCCAGCAAGGCTGCCTGCCCAGGGGTCAGAGCAGCACTGCTGTCTCATCCCTGAGGCCCTGGAAGTCCCTCCTGGCTCCCCAAGAGCCCCACCCAGGTCCCGAGGCTGCCAAGACTTCAGCATGGCCTGGCTTGGCACGGCCTGAAGCCACACACCCTCCAGCTGGTTCCATACCCCCTTGCTGAGTGGGTGTCAACAATCTCACCCCTTTTGTTAGCTCAAAAGTCAAGGGCAAACTCACAGTAAGTCAAAGACGACGCCTTCGGGGGTGCAGACCGGGTAGACGAAGGGCTGCAGAGAGAGACTAAGAAAGGACAGAGTCACTCCAGGTCATACAGTGGGTTCCGTGACTTCTCCCTTTGCTCCTCCCTCCTCCCCTCATTCCTACAACAATCCCGGTGCTCCTCTGTCCAGCCAGGGCTGGGAACCAGTACAGAGGTGACCCCACAGCCCTGCCCCTCAGAAGCTCCCCCCACAAACCAATAAATACAAGGCAAGGGTCCCTGGGATGACAAAAGCCTGGATCTCCCCACACTCTCTACCGTGTCATTTAACACACATGCGATCATATTCAAGCCCCAAAGAGGTTCCCGGAGGTGGCCTTGAGGAGGCAGGACTAGAAATTACTCCCCAAAACCTCACGTAGCAGACAGGCCACACTTTTCTACTGAAAACTACCCTCTCTCATCCCAAGAGACTCTGTGGAGCTACTGTGGTCTGCGGGTGCCCTGTCTGCTCCTGACCAGAGTGTGCACACAGCTGCCCCACATTTCCAAGGCACGGGCACGTGACTCAGGCAACAGCCGATGCCCTAGGAGCCCTGGGTAAGTTCTAATATGTGGATATAGGGGTAGAGGGGTGTGCAGAGACCCAAAGTGCCACAAGTCATTTGCCACCTCAGGAGGGTTGACTTTGGAAAAGCAGAGCCCACAGATGAGGGGAGACTGTACCTGGTGAACTTCTTTGAGTCAATACCCCTTTTTTTTTTTGCATGGTGTTTCCATCACTAGCCATCAAGAGCCCTGGCTGACCTGTTTGCACCTTGGTCACCTTGAAAATCCAGTTGGCACAGATCAGTCCCCTGGACTTGGACTGCCTGGCAGCACTGGACTCAACCTCCCCAGATGCCCCAGGAAGCTCCCATGGGGCAACCTCACCACCTCCCCCTCTGGCCCAACCTACTGCTCTAACCCAGTGGTGATGCTGGTGCTGCAGGGGACTGACAAGAATAGGACCCAGCACCAAAGCAAGTCCAAATGGCAGGGCACTGCACATTCATCTTCTCCCAAACAGGCCTTAAAGGGCACAGTCTCAAAGCACATTTTTACCCCAGAACCCAAAGTAGTTAAAAAGTGGATGAAATATAGCTTAGGGAGACCTCTTGGAGGAACTGGGAACCAAGGACCAAAATATTTCCATGAAATCCATTTATACCCACTCTGAAGGAGACCACATTCCCATGAGGCTGAAGACAAAACTTGATGGGAGTGGGGAGAAATCCAACCAATGAGGCCTGGGTCTCACTTGCTGACCCTCCCTGAGCAAGTGCTATCAACAGGGAAAAGCCCTCACTCAGTGCTATGTGGGAGTCTCCTGGGGCAGACCCACTGGCTGCATCCCCGGCCTTCCCTGCACCCTTCTAGCCCCGTGGTGTCTGGCTGACCTGAACCAATCAGGGTACTGGGATCACTAGCAGAGTGTTGTCAGTTCTTAAGGCTCATCATTAAAAAAAAAAAAAAAAAAAAAAAAGGTTCATCACACCCAATGGGACTGGGACGGACACACATACACAACACACACACACACACACACACGCAGAGCATGTGCCCAGGGCAAGGATGATCACAGCTTGAGCCTGGAGAAACTCAGGCCCAAATGGACCATCAGACCTGCCCAATCCCCAAACCCCCAACGTCTTGGGGTTCATTAATCTTAGCCCGTCTCCAGCAGACACACCTGTTCATACACATACCAACCACAGTGGGAAGGAGCACCCAAGTGGCTCTGCAGCTGGGTCCCTCCCCATCCTCATCAATAATCTGTGCTCGCAGGGAAGGGGTAGGGGGTTCACAGTATCAGGACTATTGCTGCTGCTGTTATTGCTTAGACTGTGGGCCAAAAGTAAAGCATGAAAGATAAGGGCCCAGACCACCAGGTCCAGGCCTCAATCGCATCACTTCCTGGATGTGACACCTGGGTGAGGGACTTCCCACTTCTAAACATTGATCCTCTCAAGTGTAAAGTAGGCTTAACAACAGAGCCTACCGACCTTGGAAGGTAAGAAAGGGGTTGGGGGGAAAATGCATAAATACACAGACAAAGAATGAGCAGAAAGTGTTAGTTCTTATCATTGTTAGGTCATCTTCCCTCAGTTCAAGGAAGATCTAGGTGTGAGAACACAGACAGAACCCACATCCGCACCCCTAAAGGTCATATTCATTACTAAATATTGAGTAACAGAAAACAACCAGGAGGGAAAGATAAACACTCACAACTCTTACCTGCAGTGATCAAAAGGTAAACGACGAAAATTTGCTTGTGGAATATCTGTTTAAGGTGAAAATAAAAGACAGAAAGTTTATTCTGTAAGTGTTCCTATCAACAATTCAAATCCATGTTAAGAAAAACTTCATGTGGGGGGCGCCTGGGTGGCTCAGTTGGTTATGCATCTGATTTCGGCTCAAGTCATGATCTCGAAGTTCGTGGGTTCAAGCCCCGTGGCGGGCTCTGTGCTGACAGCTGAGAGCCTAGAGCCTGCTTTGGATTCTGTCTCTCCCTCTCTCTCTGCCCCTCCACTGTTCATGCTCTTTCTCAAAAATAAATAAAGAATAAACAAATAAATAAGAAAAAGTTCATGTGAATTACCTAGTGCAAAAGCTGCCGTAGATTAAAAAGCCTTCAATAGGTAAGACACATGAAGTACGTCAAGAAGGAACTTAGAGGGGGGCGCCTGGGTGCTCAGTCGGTTAAGCATCCGACTTCGGCTCAGGTCATGATCTCCGGGTTCATGGGTTTGAGCCCTGCGGCGGGCTCTGTGCGGACAGCTTGGAGCCTGGAGCCTGCTTTGGATTCTGTGTCTCCCAGGGGCCGCAGTGGCCTAGTGGGGAGGAAGGCGGACTTGTACCTAGTGGGATGGCAGTTCAAAGCCCTGGCGTGGATTCTGTGTCTCCCTCTCTCTCTGTCCCTCCCCTACTCATACTGTTTCTATCTCTCATAAATAAATAAACTTAAAATTTTTTTTTAAGAAAACAAAGAACTTAGGGGCGCCTGGGTGGCTTAGTCGGTTAAGCGTCCGACTTTCGCTTAGGTCATGATCTCGCGGTTCGTGGGTTCGAGCCCCGCGTCGGGCTCTGTGCTGACTGCCAGCTCAGACCCTGGAGCCTGTTTCAGTCTGTGACTCCCTCTCTCTCTGACCCTCCCCTGCTCACGCTGTCTCTCTCTCTCTCTCTCCTAGAAAAAAAAAAGAAAAGAAAAAAAGAAAGAAAGAACTTAGAGGAAAAAGGACATACTTGTTCAAGCTGCTGGGGTTGGATTTCTCCCACAATCCTAATACCCTTGCTGTGGGGCTTGGCTTTGCTTTCCAAGAATGCTGTGCTGCTTTTACCCCCATCAGCAATTATGAGAGTGCACTCTTTTTTATTTCAGCCTTGACAGCTTTGGGTATTAGCATTCTTTTTGTTATTTACTAACTTGACAAAGAAAACAGTGTTAGTTTACTCTACATCAAAAAATATCACCCAGATGAAACATTTTCTCATGTTTAGTGTATTTTCTCTCTTGTGAATCATCTGTGCTCTCAACCCATTTGTCTGTTACACTTTGTGTTCTTGTTCATTGTTCGTTTTTACAGTCTCTATGTAGTGAAGACATCATCCCTTAATTACAACCCCCCCCCCACACACACACACACACATCCACATCAAGGAAAACAGAAGGATTTCACGCCTTACCTGGTTTCTTGCCACCATAGAAGTGAGTGTATTCAGCACAGGTAATGTACCTGAAAAAGGGCGAATCTTATTACCATCCGCCTTTATAAAGAGGACAGTCTCTGGAAATAACTGATGACTAAATCATTTCACTCATTCAGCAAATGCTTATTAAACACCTACTATGTGTCAGACACAACACGGGGATACACAAACTAGTAAGCAAATACAAACAGTCTTACTTTGCTCTGAAAGAAATGAACAGAATTTAACAGAAGCCTGTTCATGCAACGGAGCTGGCCGTGTGAAGATGTGCAGGAAGAGCTTTCTAGGCAGAGGGACAAAGCAAGTTTACCACATATAAACGCCCCGACACAGGAAAAGCTGGTGTGTCTTCAGAAAAGGGTGAAGTAACTGAAGGGTGTGCAGGGGCGCATGTGGCAGCAGGTGAAGAAGGCTGGTGGCGGGATCTTGAGGGGTCCCGGAAGCTATGTAATGGCTGCGGATCTGCATTACGCGGTATGGAAAGCTGCTGGAGGGGTCTGAGTAGGGCCCTGACATGATCTAATGTAAGTCCTCAAAGCATCACTCGGGCAGCTGTGTATAGAGGGACAAGCAAGAGAGGTGACAGAAAACCAATCAGGAGGCAACTAAAAAGGTCAAAGGAGGAGACAGCATACACTCCACCTATTGAGTTTGGTGGACTAGTGAGTGCCCCCATGTCCCTCACTCACTTCCTGGACGAGCCACAGGATTTACTGATGTACAGGGGGAGGAGAGAGCCTCAGGAGAGAGGCACCAAAGCTAACTCCCAGACTTCTGACCTGAGTAAACTAAGTAGCAGTATGACCAATGAGATAGGGAAAATGAGGGGGGAGCAGACCAAATGTGGGATGTCGGGGCACCTGGGTGGCTCAGTCGGTTGAGCCTCTGACTTTGGCTCAGGTCATGATCTCACCATTTGTGGGTTGAAGCCCCACACAGGTCTCTGTGCTGACAGCTCAGAGCCTGAATCCTGCTTTGGATACTGTGTCTCCCTCTCTCTCTGCCCCTCTCCCACTCGTCTTCCGGGTCTGTCTGTCTGTCTCTCTCTCTCTCTTTCTCAAAAATAAAGAAAAACACTTAAAAATTTTAAGTAAATGTGAGATGTTTATCAAACATCCAACTGGAGAAGTCAAGTAAGCGGCTGACTACTGCAACATGAGAGATCACCAGGGAGAATGTAAAGGGAGAAGAAAAGTGGGGGACATGGGCGTATGAAGTCTGGGAGAGAGGGAGAAAGACCCAGCAAAAGAGACTAAAAAGAGAGGCCACTGAGACAGATGGAAAAGCAAGAGCATATGGGGTCCCAGATACCAAAGAAGGGGTTCAGGGGTGCAAGGTGGTCAACTGTGTCATATGTCGTTGACAAACCCAACAAAATGAGAATTGGGAACTGACCACTAGATTTAGCAAGAGAAATTACTGGGATCCTGACAGGTGTAGTGCTGGGGAGAAAAGCCTGCCTGGAGTGGTTTCAAGAAACAGCAGAGAACAGCAAGTAGACCCAGGTCTTTGACGTCTTGTTCAGGAGAAAAGAACAACAAACCACGGCGGCAGGAGGAGGGGAGCACGGGGCAAGGCTGGTTTGTTTTAAAATAGAAGATTCCGGAGCACGTGTGTAAGCCGATGAACTTGCACACGGGAAGACTGGAGGTGCAGGAGAGAGGGGCTGATTCAGGGGTAGAATTCGAGACTGGAGATGGGGCGTTCCAGGGCAAAAGTCGAGAAGCCGAGGAGCCGCGCTCAGCAGCACCGACGGTATGTTAGAACCAAGAAGCCTGGGAGACCTCGGCGGCTGGAGGGTAATTCCCTCGCCTGGGGAGGAGACAGGGGCTTCCAAGACGAAGCGACATTTAAGAGTGGCTCTGGCAACCAGCACGGAGAGAGGGAAGAGGGGCGGCCGGAAGGCGGGACAGGTGGGCACTGAGGCACAGCGCGGCCCCGCTCCCGGCTGCGGTTCAACTTACATCTTGTCCTTCTGATGCTGCCGTTTCCCCATGGCGGCGGCAGCGGTGGCAGTGCCTGGACCAGCAAGTGCAGAAAAACGACACCAAACAATTTAGATTCCGACTTCTCGGCCGAGTTCCTTAACTACTTCCGGGTCCCGCGGACCCGCCCCGGAAGCGGACGCAAAGCGTGAGGGAACAGTGGCGCCAGGTGTCCAGTGCGCATGCCCAGCCGGTGCGGCTGGGTCTTTGGGGCACTTGGGGCAGAGTTCGCGGTAGGGTTTGCACCTGGCGGGGCCGAGGGGGCCTTGAAGCCCTCTTCGTCGGGCGGACGGCGAAGGCTTTCTCTAAACCTTTTCTCCTACCCATGCAACTCTGGTTACATGCCATCCCCGCTCAAGCCTGTCCAGGTTTGACCTGGGTTCTCAGGTCTTTAAAAAAATCCACCTGAAACCTCAAGCCTCACCGGCCTTGGCCTCATCTCTTTTTCCTTCCACGGCAGACGTCTCCAAAGCCACGTCCACACTTGCTGTCTATCCGTTCTTCCATTCAGACCACACCACCTCCAGGCCCTCTCCTGGAAGGCTTAGGGGCAAGTAGCCATTAAGCCCGAAAGGCCGAAGCCCTCACTCATCTCTTCTTGTGGGTCCTTCTCTCGACCACATCACTGTGTTAGTGTGCCCCAGCCTGAGCCCTGAGCTTCCGTCTACACCAAGCACCGGGTTATCTTTCCCAGGCTGTGGCTTTAAATACCACTTGTATCTCTGGACTCTCATCATTAAATGGCCAACACTCCAGATTCCTGACCTCTATTTTAGGTACCACTCACCTCAAATTTAACACGACTGATCAAAACAGAATTCTCCACCGCCCCCACCCCCACCCCTAGGCTCCCCTCTCCTCAACTGTACCACTATCTAGTCACCCAAAGCCAGTTGTCCTCGCCCTTTCTCATCTCATGACTGCCTCCTTCTCTAAGTTGAACATAAATATCACCTCCTCATAGAGACCTTCCCCTACCACCCACAGCACACATGTCCAACTCACCTTCCTTAGGGCTTATCACAACCTATAACCCTATTATTAATTTGATCCACTGGTTACACATACAGTCTCTCTCTCTCTCTCTCTCTCTCTCACACACACACACACACATACATGAGGGTAGGATGTGAGCTCCTTAAGAGCAGGGACACCAACCACTTGATTTATTATCTCCAGTCCCAAGCAAGGTGTGGGGCATACCCAAGGGTTCAGCAAATATCTGCTACCATCCAGCAGTCATTAAGCATTTTGTGAGGACTCATGTCTCACATGCAGGTTTGACTCTAAGGCTGGTGTGTAAAGCAACAATAAGAGTCACATCTCTGAAATTCCTTAGGGAGGTGCCAAGTTGGAAACTAACATGCCAGCTTATTTTCCTCCAGGGAGGGAACAGATTACTGTTTCTAAACCTGCACCCAGATAAGGTTTGAGTTTAGGGCCCAGGTGTAGGAAAAAATGATAGAATTGCAATTCAGTGAGGTCAAGTGAGGCTCAAAGGGGCCACAGGGTCACTGTAGAGAAGGGCAGCACTGTCTTCTTGCTCATTTCTCTTTCAAAGTGTCATGGCTGAGTTCCCATGTTAGAGTACAAGCAAGGGGAATTCACAGTCGCACTGACCTGACCAATAACTGTATGCAGGCTCAGACGAAAGGGCCTCTCGCTTGCACTACTCTTCAACCTCTTCCTGCAGGAGGAAGCTCAAGGGACTGCACAGCCTTGAGGGAGCCCAGCACAAGGAAGGCACCTCCATGGGAACTTTATTCATTGCTCTAGCCATGATCTATAGGAAAGAGGCTAGGGACTCCTCTTGTGGGGCACAGACTCAGTGCTGCTAGGGTCGTTCTCAGAGTCATCTTTGGGTTTCGGCACAGGCTGGAACTTGAGCAAGACAGGCGGGGCGAAGATGGAAGCCTTCACAGGAGGGGATGGTGTCTTCTCGGTGTTGGGAGAGCCACTACAGGCCGAGGTCCTGTGCAGGAGACAGCCAAGACATGTCCATGAGGTGGGATACCAGCGCACAGAGCCATCAGTACACATGACAAAACTTAAGGCTGTGAGATGGCCTTGGATACATTTCTACTTCCAGAATGCTCTCCCATGGATGTTTTGTTCCAAGCTATTCATCACAGCAACGCTGGTGATTATGAAAGCCTGGAAACAATCAAACATCCATCAGGGAGTGCCTAAAGGAACCATGGATGCCATGCAGCGGACTGTTCTGCAGCTGTTTAAGCCCTGATGATGGCCCAGCCCCGGTGCATGGCCCCACAATTCTGTGAGGAACGGATGATGCCAACAATGCCTTGCTTCTACATTTTGCCTCATAACAACACTGCACAAGTGTTTGCCCACAATCCCTTCTCCATCACCCTGCAGTAGGTCATCTTCCATCTCTTCCTCCTGGTAGGATGGTCTGATTGGATAGCCTTATTGCTTCCACTTACACATAATTCATGAATCTACATAATCAGGTTTAACCATGTTCACAATTTTATGTCTGCATATTCCATAATTCTGTGGATGCACACTTAAGCTGCTTCTACTTTTTCTCCTTTTAAATGGCATTGTCATAAACACTTCTGTACACAATCGTTTTGTTCTTTCCCTTAATCATCTTCTTGAGGCCAATTCCCAGAATTAAAAATACCAGAGCAAAGACTATGAGAATGTCTATGGCTCCTGATATATTTTGATAAATTGCCTTTCAAAAAGACTAACCTTAAGCTTTTGTGATTCAAAAGACAAGACGCTACAGATAAAGAAAGAAGATAACCCACATAATGGGAGGAAATATTTGCAGATCCTACATCTGATAACGGACTTGGCATCTTTGGCAGTTCCTCAAAATATATTTGCCATATGACCTAGCAATCCCATGCTTAAGACTATACCCAAGAAGGGGCGCCTGGGTGGTTCAGTTGGTTAAACATTCAACTCTTGATTTCGGCTCAGGTCATGACCTCAGTTTTGTGAGTTCGAGCCCCACTTTGACTCTGCACAGAGCCTGCTTGAGACTCTTCTCTCTCTGCCCCTTCACTGCTTGCACTCTATCTTTCTCAAAAATAAAAATATATAAAATAAAAAAATAAAGGGGCACCTGGGTGGCTCAGTCAGTTAAGCGTCCAACTTTGGCTTCGGTCATGATCTCGTGGTTTGTGAGTTTGAGTCCCGCATTGGGCTCTGTGCTCTGACAGCTCAGAGCCTAGAGCCACCTTCAGATTCTGTGTCTCCCCCTCTCTCTGCCCCTCCCATGCTCATGCTCTGTCTCTCAATAATAAATTTTAAAAATGTTTAAAAAAGGGGCGCCTGGGTGGCTCAGTTGGTTAAGCATTCGACTTTGGCTCAGGTCATGATCTCACGATTCGTGGGTTTGAGCCCCGTGCCGGGTTCTGTGCTGACAGCTAGCTCAGAGCCTGGAGCCTGCTTCATATTCTGTATCTCCCTCTCTCTGACCCTCCCTTGATCACACTGTCTCTCTCTCTCTCTCTCTCAGAAATAAATAAAATGTTAAAAAATGTTTAAAAAATTAAAAAATGAAAACAAATAAAAATTAAAAAATAGTGTCCTCACAGAAATGTTCATGACAGTATTATTCATAAAAGCCAAAAAATGGAAACAACCTAAATGTCTATCAACTCGTGAATTGACAGACAAAATATGGCATATCTACACAGTAGAATACTGTTCAACCATAAAATAAATCAACACAGAGAATGTACAACACCAAAAGGGAACTCCAGTGTAAACTATGGACTTTTGGGTGATGCTGATGTGTCAATGTAGGCTCCTCAGTTGTTAACAAACTCTGGTGGGGGATACTGGCAATAAGGGGGGTATGCACGTGTAGGGGCAGGGGACATGAAGGAAACTTCTGTAACTTCTTCTCAATTTTGTTGTGAACCTAAAACTGCTCTAAAAAAATTAAGTCTTAAAAAAGCAATTTAAAAAACAGGAAATTCAGTACTGACACATGCTAGAACATGGATGAACCTTGTAAATGTTATGCTAAGTGAAAGCAGCCAGTCACCAGACACCAGGTTATTGTATGGTTTCATTTATATGAAATGACCCAAATAGGCAATCCACAGAGAAAGTAGGTTACCGGTTGCCTTGGGCTGGGGAAGAGAGGAACTGGGAGTGACAGCTAAGTGGTGCTAGGTTTTTTTTTTTTTTTTTTTATGTTTATTTATTTTGAGGGAAAGAGAGATAGTGTGAGGGGCAGAGAGAGGGGGAGACACAGAATCTGAAGGTGGCTCCTGACTCTGAGCTGTCAGCACAGAGCCTGATGCAGGGCTCAAACTCACAAACCACGAGATCATGACCTGAGCTGAAGTCAGACGCTTAACTGACTGAGCCACCCGGGTGCCCCATCTTTTTTTTTTTTAATTGTAGTAAAATATGCACAAAATTTACCATTTTAACCGTTTCTGTGTGTACCATTCAGTGGCATTAGACACATTCACAGTGTTGTGTGGCCATCACCATTATCTATTTCCAGGACTGTTTTGTCATCCTGAACAGAAACTGTACTAATTAGGCAACAACTAATTAGTTGTTAGTTAGTCCTTCTCCAAGTCCCTGGTAACGTCTCATCTGCTTTGTCTTTAGAACTCTGCCTACTCTAGATACTTCATGTAATGGAAACCAGACAATAATCTTCCTTTGTGCTGGCTTATCTCACTTATTTCAACATTCTATATTATATGGATACACCACATTTTGTTCATCTTGCGTACACCTGGCTTATTTTCTTCTTTTGGCCACTGTCATTACTGGAGCTATGAACATTCATATACAAGTATCTGTTTGAGTCTCCACTGCTATTCTCCCAGGCATATACCTAGGAGTGGAATTACTCGGTCATATGGTATGCTTATGTTTAGCTTTCTGAAGAACCACCATACCCTTTATCCACAATGGCTTCACACTTTTACATTCCCACCAGCCATACGCTAGATATTCCAATGTCTCCACATGCTCATCAATACTTTTTATCTTTTTAAATTTTTTACCTTTTAAAGTTTACTTATTTTGAGGGCATGGAGGGGCAGAGAGAGAATCCCAAGCAGGCCCCACAATGTCAACACACAGCGCAGCTTGGGGTTCAAACCCAAGAACCTGAGATCATGACCTGAGCCAAAATAAGAGTGGACGATTAACCGACAGAGCCACCCAGGTGCCCCTTTTGTCTGTCTTTTTGATGAAAGGCATCCTAGTAGGTGGGAAGTGGTAGCTCACTGTGGCTTTCATTTGCATTTTCCTGATGTCTCAGGATGGAGCATCTTTTCCTGTGTTTATTGGCCATTTTGTGGGTCTTCTTGGAAGAAATGTCTATTCAAGTCCTTCGCTCATTTTTGTGGAGTGGGATTTTGTTGTTGCTGTTGATTGACAAATATTTTCTCATTCTATGAGAGTCTTTTCATTCTCTTCTTTTTGATGTAATGGAAATGTTCTAAAATTGGATTATGGTGATGGTTTCACAAATGTAAACATACAAAAAGCCACTGAAGTTGACACTGTAACTGGGTGAATTTATATGATGCTATGTAAATTATCTCAATAAAAGGATTTTTAGGGGCACCTGGTGGCTCAGTCAGTGAAGCGTCTGACTTCGGCTCAGGTCATGATCTCACGGTTCGTGGGTTCAAGCCCCACGTTGGGCTCTGTGCTGACAGCTCAGAGCCTGGAGCCTGTTTCAGATTCTGTGTTTCCCTCTTTCTCTGACCTTCCCCTGCTAATGCTGTCTCTCTCTCATAAATAAATACAACATTTAAAAAAATTTTAAAAGAATTTTTAGGGGCACATGGGTGGCTGTCAGCTAAGCACACAAACCTTGATTTCAGCTAAGTTCATGACCTCAGGGTTTGTGGGTTCGAGCTCCACATCAGGTTCTGGGCTGATAGTGCAGAATCTGCCTGGGATTCTCTTTCTCTCTCCCTCTCCCTCAAAATAAACAAATAAACTAAAAAAAAAGTAACAATTTTTTAAAAATTTAAGTATTTATGGGGTGCCTGGGTGGCTCAGTCGGTTTAGCAGCCGACTTCGGCTCAGGTCATGATATCACGGTTCGTGGGTTCAAGCCCTGCGTTGGGCTCTGTGCTAACGGCTAGCTCAGAGCCTGGAGTCTGCTACAGATTCTGAGTCTCCCTCTCTCTCTGACCCTCCCCTGCTCATGCTGTCTCTCTCTCTCTCAGAAAGAAATAAAACATTTAAAAAAAAATTTCAGTATTTATTTTTGAAAGAGAGCATAAGCAGGGGAGGTGCCGAGAGAGGGGGACAGAGGTGGAGTATGCAACTCTTAATCTCCAGGTTGTGAGTTCAAGCCCCACACTGGGTGTAGAGATTATTTAAAAATAAAATCTTAAAAAAAAAAAAAGAATAAAGCCAAATTACAGTATTTTCATAGCAGAAATAAGTCTCTACCTACAGCCTCAATAGCACAGGATTCTCTTTACTTGGGCTTCTTGACAGGTATATAACATACACGCTAGCAATCTTAATGTGTACCTCTTTCATTACTAAGGATGCCAAAAATATTTTTAAAGATTTGCTTACTCTTTGGGTGTCTTCTTGGATAAACTTTCTGTCAACTAAATTTAGCATCACAGTCTGCAGTTTACAGAACTGTGTGGGTTTCTTATGAAAGAAGCCATTTGAATTCTCAGTCATTGCTAGCGGGAACACACAATGGTACAGCCACATTGGTAGTTTCTTCAAAACTAAACATACTATCACCATATGATCCAGCAATCATGCTCCTTGGCGAAAGAGCTGGAAACATATGTCCGTAAAACACTTGCACATCAACGTGTATAGCAGCTTTATTCATAATCACTAGAATTTGGAATCAGTCTTTCAGTAGGTGTATGGATAAATAAACCCCAGTCCATCCAGACAATGGAATGTTATTCGGTGCTAAAAAGAAAGGAGCCATCAAGCCATGAAAAGACATGGAGGAACCTTAAAAGTGAGTATTACTAAGTAAAAGAAGCCAATCCGGTAAGGCCACATACTGTAGGATTCCAAGTATGTGACATTCTGGAAAAGACAAAACTGTGGAGACAATAAAAAGATGAGTGGTTGTCAGGGGTTAGAGGACAGGGAGGGATGAAGAGCTGGAGCACACAGGATTTTGAGGGCAGCAAGGCTATTCTGTATGATCCTATAATGGTGGATACATGTCACTATACATTTGTCCAAACCCATAGAAGGTATACCACCAAAAGTGAGCCCAAATGTATGGCCTCTGGGCAATAACGATGTGGTACTGTAGGTACATTAGTTTAAGGTGGGGAATGTTGATAGTGGGGGTGTCTGTGCCTTTGTAGGGGCAGGGGGCATATGGAAACTCTCAGTACTTTGTCAGTTTGCTATGAATCTAAAACTTCTCTGAAAAACAGTATTTTTTTTAAGTCATCTGAAGCAATGAAGCAGCCAGTTTAAACACATGCTTTGAAACAACACTCCATGGAATGACATGGGAAATACTTAACACCACCATAAGTGGAAACAAAAGGTGATTAAAAAACAAACAACCAGGGACGCCTGGGTGGTTCAGTTGGTTAGGCGTCCAACTTCAGCTCAGGTCATGATCTCATGGTTCGTGGGTTCGAGCCCCGTATCGGGCTCTGTGCTGGCAGCTAGCTCAGAGCCTGGAGCCTGTTTCAGATTCTGCGTCTCCCTCTCTCTGACCCTCCCCTGCTAACGCTGTCTCTCTCTGTCTCTCAGAAGTAAAGAAAACATTAAAAATATTTAAAAACAAAACAAAACAACCAACCGTATTCAGTAAATCCCTGCTTTGCAAGACACATGTCTATAAACCTTAGGGCTGCCCAGTTGACAGGATTGTTTCCAGTGGGTCTCTGAGCTGCTTGTTTCTGATTCTTGCCATTACAAACGCTAGGAAGGGAGAGTGACTTTTCTGGCACCCTGTTACACTAGGGTCCTTTCACGAAATATAAACGTTTTTCTGGCCCCTGTGCACACTGCCATGATGCCATCAAGTCAGGCAAGCCAGAACGGTGTCCGGCCCTGGAGAGGCTCAGAAGCATGCTTACCAGGGGTAGCCAGAGCAATGGAGCTGGTGTGCACGGTTTCCAGCCAGGTACGAGAAATGAAAGCCTCCGGGGTTGAGGACCAAAGGGGTCAGATCAACCATGTGGCTGCAAGACAGGGCAGAGAGGGGAACATCAGCCCCGGGCTCCTCCCAGGCAGGCCCTCCCCAGCCTCCATATGCACGTGCAGGATATGGGCACAGGGGCTTCCCTTCACAGAGCAGACCCCTGAGCTTCGATTCCTTCCCTATACAATGGGAATAACAACCCCTCAGGATTGCAGTGAGGATTAACAAGATAGGGAAGAAATGGCAACCGACTGTTGGCACACAAAAAGCTCCCCAAAACATTCCCTTTTCATTTGCCCCAAGCTTAAATTCCTTCCACCTCTTTGGGTTCGATGACAGGCCGGCCCAGTTTAATTTCACTTCGGACCTTGTAATGTCCACCTTCTCCATCTGCAGTACAGAAAGGAAATCTTAGGACAAGTTTGGGGGCCTCGCTGAGAAGCAAAACACTTGTACAGGAACTAGGAGAAGTATGTGACTGTCCTTCATTTGGCAAATACGTCAGGATCATCCTCAGTACCCATCTCGAGCTTGGCGTTAGGGGGACAGGGGATGGGATGGGGGCCGGGAGCTGACCAGGGATGGGGGTCTGCCTGGAGTGAGAGTGTGGGATAAGCGGGGATCAGCAGGGGCAGGCAGATAGGAAGGCACACTGCAGAGGCACCCAGAGAGTGGCAAGGAGAACACCACCCACGAGGCGAGGCAGGCGTGAGGCTGGAGACATTAGGGGGCAGCCATGGTTCTCCACCTGTCCCCTGCGCACCGCAGAATTCTGCCCAGTGTTTTGGGGACTGCCTTGCTCAACTGAGGCAGAGCCGGTAAACCTCTGTGCCTCCAATGCTTCAACAAGAGCAGACCCCTTTCATCTGCTGTAGCCGTCACCATCCCACCCAAGATATTGCCTGCAGATAGAGTTCTGCTGCTTAAAAACAAAGTTGTAAGAGCCACTGCTGTGGGCCCCAGGAGAACCACTGGGGTGGTTCTGAGCAGAGGGGCAGAGGCTGCCCCTCCCGGGACCACATGGAGTGGGGGACGCACTCACTGACCGACTTGCTGGGCAGCGGAGGGAAGGGGCCAAAGACCCTAGGCATAGGGTAGACAGGGGGTGCTGAGGCCACCATGGAGGCCACGGTAGTAGCAGTGGATGGCAGTGGTGGAGGTGGCAGCACGGTCGGTGGCAGGCATGGAGAGGTGGACCGGTCTCGCAAGAGGATGGGTTCTGGTTTCTTCGGTTTTGGCTTTCTTCTCTTCTTCTTGGCATCTGTGACAAAAGGGACCAGTGAGTGCCTACCCCACGGCCAGAACAGGATAGAGTGGGAGCCAAACAGTGGTGTAGGGTCTTCACAAGGTTTCTCCCCCAAAGGGGACCACATAATAATGCCTAGAGTCACTGCTGACAGGTGCCAACGTGTACCATCTCATTGGCCCCACAACCATCCCACGGAGAAAGGGTACTTTTGTCTCTCTCTTACATGTAGAACTAGAAGCTCCAACTGTACAAGGCACAGGCAGGATCCATACCCCAGCTGTCTGACTCCAAGGCCAGAATTTCAGGAGAAGTGACAGAGTATCAATACCAAGGAGGGCTTGGCTCGTCACAGGCAGGTCAGTCTGCCACCCATCCCCCAACACTGTGGAAAGCTCCTGAGGCTGCCAGCACCTTCATGGGGGTATCCAGGCTCTGGAGAGGAAGCTCACCAACTACACCCAGCCCCAGGGCCATCCTAGGGGTGTCCAAAGGCTCCTTTTTCTGTACGGAAACCCATATGTACAAGGTCTCACAGAGGTGGGCTCAGGGACAGAATCTTTGAGAAGCAGGACCCTCAGGCCTACCCCTCTCTCTTTTCATGTTAGGTTTTCCTCCTGTATTCAACAAGTCTGGCTATTTCTACTGTTCACAGTTACAGGACACCAGCAAAGTGTGTGCAACCCATTAGAACGGCTCATCTAGAATGATGATCACCACCACCAAAGAGCACTGACCTGGAGGCTAAGAGCCTGAGCCTCACAGCAACCCAAGCCTGAATTCGAGTCTAGCTTCTACTACTTAATATGTGATATCGTTGTCACATAGTTGGCCACCCTCCCTGGGCCTCTATGTTCTCTCCCATAAAACATGGATAAACAGGATCCACACTACCTTGGGACGCTGGGGTAGAAGCTACACATGCCATGGATCGGGATGAAAGGGTGATGAGGAGGACTTACACTCACCATCATGCAACCTGGGACCCCCAGGTAAGCCAGGCTTTCTAACACCATGAAGCAAGCAGCTCCACCCCTAGCTGAACACAAATGCAACCCAAAGAAATGAACCCAAATCTAATCAAGACTTTAGAACGACTGTGCAATAAGTACAGGTAGAATGGGCCACCTGGGTGGCACAGTCAGTTAAGCATCAGATTCTTGATCTCGGATCAGGTCATGAGCTCACTGTTTGTGAGTTCAAGCCCCACACTGGGCTCTGTGCGGACAACATGGAGCCTGCTTGGGACTCTGTCTCTCCTTCTCTCTGCCCCTTCCCTGCTTGTGCGCTTGCACACTCTCTCTCTCCCTCTCTCTCAAAATAAACTCAAAAAAGAAAATTAAAAATTAAAAAAAAAAATACAGGCACAGGGGAATAAAACAAACACAGTGATCCGTAACAACAGATATAAACCCATTAAGTGGATTACCCCAAAGGACAGCACAGTTCTTCAAGTTGATGGCATGGGGGACAAAGGTGAGGGCATCCCATCTCAAAGGGGCTTCAACAGATGTGACCACTATCCTCATTTGCCATCCCTGTGTGGTTATTAATGTGGCCCCTTGCATTTCACTCTCGCAAATATCTTAATGTGGACCCAAAGTATACAGCCATCCTAGTGAAAAGGAACCTCAGAGGCCTAACACGTAAACTAAACATCAGCTAATATTACTGAACTGTTGTCAATTTTATATCCGGGGCAACACTGTGATTACAAAATGTCTCTTAAAAAAATTTTTTTTTAATGTTCACTCATTTTTGAGAGACAGGGCATGAGCAGGGGAGGGGCAGAGAGAGAGGAAGGCACAGAATCCAAATCAGGCTCCAGGCTCTGAGCTGTCAGCACAGAGCCTGACTCGGGACTCAAACCAATAAGCTGTGAGATCATGACCTGGACTAAAGATGAAACTTAATTGACTGAGTCACCCAGATGCCCCACAAAATGTTTTTTTAATGTCTAAAAAAGAGTTCTAAAGTATTGAAGAATATAATGATGTCTGAGATTTCCCCTAAAATGCTCCAGAAAAAGAAAAGGGGGAGGGAGCAAGCATGGCAAGATGCTTGCAGAAGCTGAAGGGAGACTGGTACCTGAGTGTTTACTGCAGTCTCCAGTTTTGTGTATGTGCGTTTGCAGAATAAAGACTTAAAAAATAAACACCAAACACTCGAAAACGTGCCAAGCACAGGACCACGGATAGGGGATCCTGAGTCAGGTTTGCTGGGTGAATGGAGCCTGGCAGAGGTGGAGCCTCACCCTGGGAGTAGAGATGCACGCGGTGGATGCTCCTCTTGAGCTGCTCCAGGCGCTGGTGCATCTCCAGGGCACCCATGCTGTTACAACAATTCAGCTCGCCCTGGACTGCACAGAAGAGCTTCGCCTACAAGGGGAGAGGCAGGGCAGCAAGACGCAGGAGGGGTGAGACGGCCGCCTACCTCACTCCCCACGCTGGGCCTCCAGGAAGACCCTACCCTGCAGCTCCAGCTAGGCGCGAAGGCGCCCTCCCCACCCCCGCCCCCGCCCCCACCTTCTGCCTTCAGGGCTCCGCCCCCAAAGGATGGCAAGCAGGAGCGGCGGCTCCACCCTCCCCTGCTTTCCCCACCCCATCCCCCCGAAGCCCCGCCGGCCGGCTCGCACCCAGAGGAAGGAGAGGAGCCCGCGCCCCTCGTACTCGGCCAGCTTGCCCTTGCGCACCACCCTCTCGGCCAGCGCGGGGTTGCGGTCGATGCTACGGAAGAGGCGGCGCAGGGCGCGCTCCGTGTAGGTGGCCGCCTGCCTCTCGAAGTCCTCTTCGGAGATGAGCTGGCAGAAGGTCACGCTCTGGGGGAACTCGCTGTCGAACTCGTCCAGGACCTCCATCTGAGAGGGGCTGCGGGCTGGCCCGGGCGGCCTGGGGGCGGAGCGGCCGTCGGGGCGGGGCCACCAAGGCTCCTGGCACACCGACCCCCACCCGCCTCCGGCCCGGAGACGGGCAGCTCCCGAGGGCTGGTCGCAGTGGGCGGGCCGGGGCCTGTGGGGGCGGGGGCCGCTGGGACCCACCTGCTCTCTTGCCCTCAGCTGCCGCGCCGACGCAGCCTCCGTCCGCGTGCCGCAGCCACCGCCCCGACCACCCTAGCCAATCCGCCTGGAGCTCTCTGGGGGGAGGGGCCAATCCGCGCGAGGGGGACGCACGTGACAATGCCCGGCTCTCTGGGCATGCGCTCTGGCGCCTTCGACGGGGCGAAAGCCCGCGTGCGCGGCGGAACCCCGGTCCTGCTAAGGTCCCGCAAGGCTTGTTGAGGAAGCGGGCCATAGATACGCAGAGAATATGGTCAACCCCCGAACTCTTCAAAGTTTTTAGGCCCTCACTCCTCCTCATTCCGACAGCGTACCCTCCTCGCGATCTGTATGTAGACAACACTCCAAGGACTTCACTCAGCCCCTAATTCCTCTGCCCCAGACTTCACTCTTCCACTTCTGATTTACTCTCCATCAAATCCACCCACCCCTCCGCAGCTTTATCTTCTCTCTTCCCCTGTATAACCCAATACTTGCTGGTGCCTCTTCACATGGGTTTCAGAAGGTTCTGTCTTCATGGTACCATCTTGGACAATCTTACCCACTCCGAGGTTCCGGCTCAGGGCTGACTTAACTAACTCTAACCTACGTCTCAGGCCCAAACCTTTCTTGAGTTCCAGAACCACAGCCAAGTGTTCCCTGGGGAAGTTTTTTGGGCATCTCATGGTGAACACATCCAGATTGGCATACAGCTTCTTCCCTCCTAAGCCCAAACCCGCTTCTCTTCTCCCTCTCCTAGTTGATCAGCAATGACACCACCACCCACCCCAGCCACTAACAAGAGTGCACCCTGGATTGCTTCCTTCCTGTCACCTCCTCAACCCCAACAATCCATGGGGTGTACCTGGTAAGTCTAGAGATTTTTCACCTCCCACCCCCAAGCCACCAACCCTCTGGGTTCTGCTGTCCCCAACATAGGAAATGGCCCTCACTTCCTCCTGCTTTGAGGTCGGAGAGCAAGATGGAAACAACCAAGAAGGAAAAACGTTCTACCCTAGGGGGGCCAGCAGACTTAGATATACCTAGGTTCAAATCTTCATCCTGCTTCCTGACCCCGTGTAACTTGAAATGAGACTTTACTTTGAAATATACAGTGTGTGCCTTTTTATAAACAGCACAAGGATCCTCTGAGGGGTCAAGCCAACCCCTAATCAATCCTCCCCCCATGTTACGCTAATAATATTTAACACTTTATGTGCTTATTTGTAGTTTTTCTAAAGTTGTATCAGTGCCCTCCTCTGTGCCAGGCACTGCCAAGAGATATATAAAAAGGGATGTTGTCCCTGCCCTCAGGGTCTAGTGAGGACTTCAGCCACATGGAGAAATTTCAATCTAACAGGCTCTGCTGGAGGAATATTGGATGCTGTGGAGCCCAGGACAAGCTTCCCCTAGGAGGGAACATTTGAGCAGAGCCCTGAGTTCACAAACATCTCCCAGCAAGGGCCAGAGACAGCTGTATGAGTCTCCAGCCAGAATCTACACAGAAGAATGGCTACTTCCAAGCATGGGTGCCTGGCATCTTGATGTGCTCAGCCAGAAGTGAGAGGTATTCCCAAAGGCCCATCTGGAAACCTAGGGCTCCTCTTAAAGGAGACAGGCTTGAATGACTGTCACTGGGCACATAAAAGCCTTTTGCATTGTGTCAGGTCCTGATGGTGGAGCTGCCCCTGCACCCTGTGTAACTTGAAATGAGACTGGGGCCTGGGGCCTGGCTCCTTGGCAGTCAGTCCCCCTAATTGTAGCTGTTAGGATGGACATGCCACGCTTCTCGGTCCCTCTTGCAGTCTCAGGGCAGCACACCACCCTGTAAGAAAACAAGCTGGCATGGTTGATGGGCATCACCTGTAGGCTTCATATACCAAGTCCACCCACCCAGCCCAGATAGTGCTGCTTCTAGATCCCAGGAGAACGTTCTCTCCAGAGCCTGACCCTCCCCAAGCCCTCTGGGAGGCCTGGGTGCTGTTCACTTGCACATGGTCAAGGTTGAGCTGGGCCTGAGTCAGACCCTAGCATACCTTTCATGTAATACAGCATGTTTCCATTTGTCCACAAGGCCATGGCCAAACCTGGAGTCCCCAGTCTTACCCAGGGAGTTGGCGTGGAAAGATCCTCTTCAAACCAAAACTTTTCTGACCCCAGGGCCTCTGCCCCTGCTCCTGTCCAGTCATACCCAGAGGAATTTGTGGGATGATCTCCAAGTTCTGCACTCACCTAATCGTCTGATGGAGGGTCCAGTCCAGTTCCACACCTGCTCCTGCTAGGAAGTGGAGGAGGCAGCAAAACTCGCTCCTCTCAGGCGCTGTGGGTGGTGGACTGGGCCTGACCGATGCCCTTTCATCATTGCACTGCTTCCCAGCGGCCCACAGTAGTGCAACAGGGAAAGAGTGTCAGGCAGGCCTGCCGGCGCCTCTGGCGCCTCTCCCGGTGGTGGTCGGTGAGGATCTGAGATCTGGAATGAAGGCCCACTGGGGTGGGGCCCCCGAGCCATGGGGGGAAGGGTGCCCTCTGACCCCAGAGGCCCAGGCCTGGCCAGGATCTCAAGTTTCCGTGGAGAAGGGAGCGAGCTGGGGAGGGGGGAGGGGAGGGCCTGCAGGCCCAAGGGACCCCGCCTGAGGAAAGGAGAGTGGTGTGGGGAAGGGGGGGGGTCCCCAAGGCTGGTCCCAGATGCTTTGACAATATCATTGCACTGCTTCTCAGAGCACAGTAGTGCAACCTCGTCAGAGCACCTGGGGCCAGCAGGGGGGACCCCCATGGTCCCCAATAAGCGCAGGGCGGGAAGCTCAACCGTGGGTGGGTGGGGCTGGAAGCCCTGTCCAAGACCTCAGGGAGAAGTGGAGAATTTCAGCAGGGCTGCTGTCCTGGAGATAGTCAGAAGGTCCGGGACTTTCCCCAGTACGCTCCACATTGCGGTGCGGGAGAAACCCCAGACTGAGGGGTAGCTCCAACCCAGGAGCGGGAGCGGACGGGGGGAGGGGGCGAACACACAAAGGAGAGGGGCCCGCGCTCCACCGGAGTCTGAAGCCCACTCACGCACGGAGCGAGGGTGGGTACACCCCGACGACCCTACGCCCTCACTCGACCCACGGCTCCAAGAGAAGGAGGGTGGCCCCATTCGGAACCACGCGCCCCTGCCGGCTCACGCCCCCATCCCTGGCCCCTAGCCCCAACTCCACTCCGTGTTCAGTCCTAAAGATTCTCTGCCTGGCGGCCCAGAGCGAAGCAAAAGAACGAGGGGGCATCCCGCCCTTCTGGAGTCCCCCGCAGGGAGAGAAGGCGCCAGGGATCCGGGCTGCGCCCCTCCGCACAGTCCCACAGGGTAGGGCCGCCGTGCCTGTGCCCTCCACCTCGGACCTTGCTACTCACGCGGCGGGACACACCTTTCGAACCAGGCCGGGACAGGACGCAGAAGGTTAGGGGGAGAAAGGTCCTAGCGGTTGTTCGCCCGTGTCCTCCCCATCAGGACGACCCCGCACCTCGTGGCGCCCTCTTGCTCACCGGCTCCATCTTTAACCCGCTGACAGTCGGCGGGGCCGGCCCCCGGCTTCTTAGCATAACGCCACGCTCATTGGCCGGAGCCGGCGCGGGGGCTTCGCTTCCCGCACGCCTATTGGCTAAGACCAGAGCGATTTCAAAATAGCCTCCGGGCCCGGATTGGCCAGGCGCGGGCCAAGTCCCTGGCTCCGTGGTTTTAACAATGAGTACTACAAACACTTTCTCCTCATTCATAACTTATCAAAAGGAATTTTGCCCGCCTTTTCTCGGCTCCTGTCTCCGCGAGTTTAGGAGGGGCGCCCGCGAGCAGCTCTTAGAAGCCCTGAGGGGGGCGCCGTCCGCGCAGCTGAGCTCACTGGGTAGAGGGCTGCGATCCTAGGAATCCTAAAGCCCTGAAACCTCTTTCTAGCCTGGTGTGGAGTAGGGCCGCAGGCTGTTTCTTTTTGCGTGCTCACATCATTCCTTGTGCCTCCCGGACCTGATACTCGGCTGCGTTGGATTTCCCGGGTGGGTTAACTCCCTTCCCCGCCCAACGCCACCTCATCGTCCTGCTTGACCAGAGTGGGGTTTGCCTGAAGCGACCCGGTTAGGTCTGAGATTCGGAGATCCGCTCCTGGAGCCCGGGGAACTTGTGGATCTGTGGGAGGTACGGGGAAGTGGGTGTCGGCTTGGGTCCATTTTGTGGATAAGCATTCATGAAGTGCCTACCTGGGGCTGATGACCCATAAGGATATAAACATTGGCCCTCACACAGCTGCAGTGTGTATGTGTGTAAGGCGGGGGGGGGGGGACGGAATTCTTAGGCTACATTGTATCTGTTCCTTCCCACACCCCACACCCCCACCCCTGAGTCCAATGGCTGAGGGCAAATGTTTTTTTTTTTGTTTTTTTTTATTTTTTTTTTTTTTTTTTCTAGGAGAGAGAGAGACAGCGTGAGCAGGGGAGCGTCAGAGAGAGAGGGAGTCACAGACTGAAACAGGCTCCAGGCTCTGAGCTGGCAGTCAGCACAGAGCCTGACGCGGGGCTCGAACCCACGAACCGCGAGATCATGACCTAAGCGAAAGTCGGACGCTTAACCGACTAAGCCACCCAGGCGCCCCTGCTGAGGGCAAATGTTTTTGAGGCAGGCAGAGCTAAATTTTAATCTTTACCAACCTGCTGCCTCCTCTGCAAAATTAAGATGATAATTGAGCCTGCTTCAAGGGTTATTTCAGCAGCAAATGAGATGCTGTGTAAATCGTTGGCCCAGCGCCTGACACTTAGTGTTCAATAAATGAGTGCTCTGCTGCTACCACAACTTAATTTTTGGTCTTGTCCTGCATTTTGTCTGCAACTATCTTATATGCTCCCACAGCTTCAGCCTTGGTCCTCCAAGGATTCCTACGTGCTGTGCACTGTCTGATTCTGCTATTAATCTAGTTTGTACTCCAATCCTGTCACAGGTCAGGTGAGTGATGAGAGAGGAGGTTAAACCTGTAGACAATGTTTGAGAGGTTTGGCAGTGGAGGGGTCAGGAGCTCTGTGTTTGACCAGAGCAGGAGCCCATGGGTTGGGAGGGTGGGGAAGTAATAGTCCAGGGCCTACCTGTGACCCTCCTCCCCTCAAGCCTCACAATTGGCTAGAGCTATTCTCCCACCTCCGAAACGCCAGATTTCTTACCTCTGCCCACACTCCTCCAAGCCCCTTCCAACCAGTTGCTACCTCATTCAGGAAAAGGGGCACTCTCTACCCCCAGCAGCTCCCTTAAACCCCTCCCCTCCTATATAAACAGCCACATCTGGGCCAAGTTAGCAAATCCAGGAAGCCCATAGTCTCCACCATGACGTCTAGAGGTCACCTATACACCAGCAAAACTAACTGTTCCCTTCACTAGGGCCCTCCTATTTATTGTTCCTGCCTTTAAGTTACAGTGTTCTGCCTACCCAGATTGTGCCTGTCCTTCCAGGAAGCCCTCTCAGATATCTGCAGGTAGCAGTTCTTTGTGGTTACTTTCCCTTGCAATATCTTTTGATGTTTTGTAATCTCCTTGGGGCCCTGGAAGGTTGTAGTGGGAGCTAGAGATGCCCACATACCAAGGGAGGCTAGGGTGTGAGGGGTGCCATTTGCACCAACAGTGAGGGAACTTGTGATGTTAATTTCCAATAGATGGGCAGAGTCTTGGCCTGGTGTTGGATGGAAGACCAATGTCAAGACTGCCACAAATGCTAGAGTAGAGGTGCCAGGAGAAAAGGGACCCGCCTCAAGGGTTGAGGGTGCTGGAGAACTTGTGCTTCATTCTAGCTGGCAGGGAGTGGGCCTCCTGTTTATCCTGCTGACACCCTGGCCCTGGCCACAGCCCTGAACAAGAAGGTTCATGAAGCTCAGGGGCTAGGGAACTGGGGTCACTTGCCACTAGACCATGTAAGGATGAAAAGGGGTGTTGTGACGGCCCTGGGTAGTGCTGGAGTACACGAAAGAGCATCAAGGTTTGGACAGGTTTAGCTGTCATTCCGTGCTGGAAACAAGGGGTCTTGCACTAGGGAAGAGACAGTCAACCAGGTCAGGGAGGGTGGGCACCTCCTGGCCACCCCCAGGCTCACAGCAAAACACAATCACAGACTAACATTCTTTAATCACAAAGGCACTTGAGAACCCCTAAAAACCCAAAGTCTCCACCAAGAGTGGTCCTGTAGATGCCCCACCCTTCTGCCCTCCATCCACCCCTCCATGGCACTCAGAGTTCATCGTGACCTGTAGAGGGATCCACACTGGGTTTGATGAAGATGCCTTCCATGGCCTTCCACGTATTGTGTGTATTGGCACTGGACATACCATGCACTTCGTGCTGCCCACGGATGGGGCTCCCGTACTGCTCCCCGGTGACCGACAGGAACACGGAGGTGCCCACGTGCTGGAAGCGCACGGCGGCCTCTCGCTCCCAGTGCTGCCCTGAGCAGCGCACGGTCCACAGGTCCAGGTCGTCACCCTCACCGTCTTCCCCAAAGGCGCTCACCTCCTATGGGTGCAGGGGGCAGATGGACAGTGTTCACCACAGAAGGCACGCAGAGTCCCCTGTGGTCACTTGCCTGGCGCCAGCACTCGCACCCAGGACACTGGGCCTTGGGTCCTTCCCTGTACCTTTCTTAGCCTCAGCTTCCACAGCTGCAAAATGGGACACTACAACTGCCACCCCCAGCACCCAGCAGGCTCTCCCCAGCATGGGCTCTTCAAATACATGCCCACCCTACCCCATCTGTCTGGGCGGTGATTACCGGCCCCCACATAGCTAGAGTCTCCTCCTCTCTCCATGTTCCCCTTCCTTACCTCTCTGAGACTCACTCAGCATGTCCAGCCCCTCAGTCCAACAAGGCTCTATGTCATACTTTTTCTTCTGACAAGTCCCCAAGCACACTCTGTTCTTCCCCATTCAGTCCCTAACCCCACAACCCCCTCCAACCCCAGCTCCACCCCTCTACCTCTCCTTCCCCAAGTTCCAATGAATTCCATTGGAACACAAGCTCTTCCCTTGGCCTGCAAAGCGCCTAGTCTCCCTTCTGTGGCCTAGAGAACTCCTACTCATCCTTCCAGACCCGGCCTAAGTTCCTCATCCCCGGCCGGGTTTCATGTTCCCCATCCCAAAGGCCTTGTGGATCCCCTTCCCGGGTCTAACTCACCCCCAGAAGAGTAAGCTATCCAGCCGGATCTTTCTTCCTGTCAGTCGCCTGCAGAGGTAGTGCTCAGTAAACACTTTTTAATTGAAATGCCCATTTCACAGAGGAAGCTGAGGCTGAGAGCCACTGAGAGGAGGAGTCTAGATTCTGTCCCTGCACTCCACCCCCACCCGCGCCTCCCGCACAAGTAGGCTTTCCCGGTCCGGCGCTCACCTGGTTATTGGACAGCGGCGAGGGAAAGTGGTGCGTGTGTAGGTTCTTGCCGGTGAGCACGTGCGTGAGCCGAACCGCCTGGCCACAGCGCACCGGGGAGCCGCGCGGGCACCCACCCTCCGAGCCGCCGCGGATCCGCCAGTAGCTATTGGCGTCGTCAGACGACTCCACGCCAGTCACCGACTGTTGGCCGCTGCCTGAGGGGAGACACCCCACCCCACGGCGAGGTCCAGTCAGTCTCTGCACTCCCTATCCTTGACCCGGACACCATAAACTTTCCCGACAACCTCAACCCTAGGACCCCAACTTCCACGGGGGTCCTAGCTTAACTCCCAAGTCTTTAGACCTGCAGCTCCCGGACGACCCTCCTCGCCCCTGATATCCCAACGACCCTCCTAAAACCGCCGGTCCTGGACCCCTAGGAACTCCAGGCGGCCAGTGAGGCTCCCTGGTGACTCCCAGACCCGTGGCTCTGCAGACTCCCCATGACCACCCCACCTTCAGACTCGCAGCCCCGGGCTCCGCCCCCTGACGATGCCCAATTCCCGGGCCCCTGCGCACCGGATCCGTATTTGATGTCGTGCGAGTGCAGCCGCACCCTGTGCTGCGTGTTGAACAGCTTCAGCACCGACCCGCAGGTCACGAGCCCCGCGCCGGTCTTGGCTGCACAGCTGCCCGGCACCAAGAGCGTCAGCAGCAGCCCTACAAGCGCCGGTCCGGCAGCTCGGCCGTGGCCCGCGCTCCACATCGCCCCAGCCGAGCTCCGGCAGCTCGGGCCCATGGGACGCTTCCGTCTCCGCCACCGGCCAATCCAGCTCTGACAGAGGCACTAGAAGCAGCCAATCGCCAGCCAGCACGGCTCTCCGCCCGCACTGCCATTGGGTCGACATGGAGGACACCCGCCCCCAGCTTTCAGAGCGGCAGCTGGGGAGGAGGCTGGAGACACGAGGAGAGTTTTGATTGGTCCACGCTTCCGAGGACTCACCAATGAATGATGCCAAGGGAAGGCTGGTGCGGCGCCAAGTGGTAGGAGAGACGCTGCGGTGTAGTGCTGTAGGTAAGGTCGCCCCACCCAGCGGCCCCTGAGCCCCGGGACACTAGGCTGGGAATCGAGGACCCTGCGGGTACGTGTTTACAAAGCCCTTTGATCTTGGACCCTCCGGCCTTCAATCGCGATCTTTCCTCTCGGACTCTGGGTCCTCAGCTTCAGGGTCTTGAAGTTGCTGGACCACTAGCTTTTGTAGTCACAAGGTCGATGTATCTCAGACACTGGATCACTTGGCTCTTCAGTCCCTGGATCCCAGGATTAGTTAATCCCCCAGTCACTCGGTCATTGCCTTTTTGACAATGGGTCATCTCAGTCCCTGGACTCTATGGTATTTAATTCCTCTGACAACTCCACTTTTTCCAGAGCAGAATCACATTGTCATTCGACCATCGGGCAGAAGAGGGCAGCAGAGATCTGTGATGTTGAGGATAATGATAGGTTTTCACCTATCTGTGTTCCCCCTCTCCCCTTTCCCGCCCCCTCCCCCCAAGTTTCTTAGGAAATCAGAGCCATGACAGACCAAGTGACTTTGGGAAATAAGTGTAGGTAACCATGTGCCCCAGGTTTCTGACACGAGCGGCTCCCATCTCACTGCCTTCTCAGAGGGTTGTCAGCTCAGTCTTCAAGGCGGTGTGGGGGGCGGGGGGACTTATACGACTGTTTATTTATTCATTCGTGGGATATTCTTATCTTGACTTAACTCCAGCCCCTGAGCTGGGGGTCCCTGGGGAACTGGCTCGGGGCTGCATTACTCAATGGGCTGACTACCCATGCACTTGAGGCACAACAAAGCAGGGAGAAAAGATTGATTGATTGATTGATTGATTTCTGAGAGAGAGAGAGAGACAGCATAAGCAGGGGAGGGTCAGATAGAGAGGGAGATACAGAATCTGAAGCAGGCTCCAGGCTCTGAGCTAGCTGTCATCACAGAGCCTGATGCGGGGCTCAAACCATGAGATCATGACCTGAGCTGAAGTCGGTCGCTTAACCGACCGAGCCACCCAGGTGCCCGGAAAAGTTTATATTTAACTAAATCATTAATAATTTTGCATTCAGAAAGTCCAGAGTAGAAACATTTTAATTATAGAAACATGTTACTTTGGGGTTTTCATGTTTAATATTTTTTCTATTTTGAATTACATATGGGCTAAGACACTTGATCTTTTCAGTGTTTAGAGTGTCTAAATTGCCAAAGGTCTGCCCTGGCATTGGCAGATCCTGCCCTTGAGGGGCCTCTAATCCAGGGTGGAGGGGCTAGAGTGTAATCTGGGAAGCAATGGAAATGTCCTCTTGGATACCAACCAAGTATCTCAGACTTAGTATGTTCAAAGCAGAATTCTTGGTCTTCCCCCAAACTGCTCCCCCTCCCCAAGGGGAGGCTCGGCATCTCTGTTCCCCCCAATTTGAGACTTATCTTTAATTCTTCTCTTTACTGCATACCTAGCATCATCAACATATTGATGGCTCTAACACTAAAGCAGATTGTGAAGCCTCTCTCCTGCATTCCTTATCAGCACCCTAATCCAAGCCACCTGATCCCCCCCACCTCCAGCTATTGACCACTGCCTCCTAACAGATTTCTGTATTTCCACTGCTCAGGCCCCTCCAAGTCATTCTCCAACAGGGAGAATATATACCTTTTTATACCTTAAAAAGCATACATCAGGGGGCACCTGACTGGCTCAGCAGTAAAGTATGTGACTCTTGATCTCAGGGTCATGAGTTCAAGCCCAGTTGGACACAGAGCCTACTTAAAAATAATAAAAATAGGGGCGCCTGGGTGGCTCAGTCGGTTAAGTGTCCGACTTCGGCTCAGATCATGATCTCACGGTTACTGGGTTCAAGCCCCGCGTCGGGCTCTGTGCTGACAGCTAGCTCAGAGCCTGGAGCCTGCTTCAGATTCTGTATTTCCCTCTCTCTCTGACCCTCTCCTGCTCATGTTGTCTCTCTCTCTCTCTCTCACAAGTGAATAAAAAACATTTTTAAAAATAATAAAAATAAAAAATCAGAGGCACCTGGCTGGCTCAGTGGGTGGAGCGTGTGACTCTTGATCTCAGGGTTGTGAGTTTGAGCCCCAGGCTGGGGATTAAGTAGAGATTACTTAAAAATAAAATCTGGGGTGGGGGGCATAGATATGCCAGGCACCTGCTGAAAGCTGCCAATGGCTTCCCACTGCATGTAAGACCAGAGGATGGTGCGGACACAGCAGGCAATCTCCCCAACAGGCAAAGACAGAATTCCAAGTACAGCAGAGACCCCAGAACTGGAGTAGGAGAAGCCAGCGTGGCTCTCTGTCAACTATCTCAGAGCGTCATGGCTTCTTGGAGCTGTTCTCTTTCTCTGCCTCCCCCCTGCATACCACCTTCTGCAGCTAGAAGATTTTCAGGGCTGACTATGGTGTCTCCACAGACTTCTGCTTTCCAGCCACAGTTTGTCTTCAGGTTTAGAAAAGAATCTGATCTGCTCAACGTGGTTCCAGGGACTGCTCAAGGTAAAATCAACTATGAGTGAGGAGGAGGGGTAGTAGCTGGTCTCCAAATATGGCTACTAACAATTCCTTCCATCCCTGTAAGTGCAAACTGCTTCTCTCCTCAAGACATGGACTCCATTTCCCCTCCCCTTGAACCTGGGCAGGCATTGCAATCCACTGCGACCAAGAGAATGGCACAGAAGTGGTGTTTTGGGGCTTCTGAGCAGAGCTGCAAGAGGACTAGTGGCTCTTGCTTTCTCTCTCTAGCAAGCCGGCCGCTGCACCGTGCTGTAAGCAAGTGCAGGCCAGAGGACTGGATGAATGGTTACGGGCCTTGGGGAGATTCTGGAGGGGGAGAGACCATGTGGGATGTTTTGGTCTCAGCCATGTCCCCAGCTGAAAGCACCCACACGAGAGACTGTCCACACCCCTGCCAGCTGAGCCTGCCAAAGCACCTGCATCAGGAAAAATGATGACTTTGTTTGAAGCCACTTAAGTCTTGGAGGGGTTACACAGCAACAGATACCTGAAACAGGAGCCGAGGTCAGATGTCTTCAGCACAGTGCACCAGTGCTTCCCAAAGGGGCTGCTCCCACTCCAGGGACATTCCCTAGACATGTGCCTCTGAGGCCAGGGTGGGGGTGTGTTCTTTTTCCCTTGAGGACTTGGCAGAGAGATCTGGAACGCTGGCAGGTATCATGCCAGCTGCTGTCTCTGAGAGCCCTGGGGTTCCCCTCCCAGCTTTGTTATGCAGACACGTTTTCTTGCCTCTCCAGAGAGGGGTGGAAGATGTTGCTCCACGCTGTCCACACTTGTCTAGCAATCCGTGCAAACTGCACCAGAATCTCTCAGTCTATCCCAGCATGCCTGGTTGGCTCAATGGGAAGAGCATGTGACTCCTGATCTTGGGGTTGTGAGTTCGAGCACCAGGTTAGGTGTAGAGGTTTTTTTTTTTTTTAATATATTTTTTAAATGTTTTATTTCTGAGAGAGAGAGAGACAGAGTGAGCAGGGGAGGGTCAGAGAGAGAGAGGGAGATACAGAATCTGAAGCAGGCTCCAGGCTCTAGCTAACCATCAACACAGAGCCCGTCACGGGGCTTGAACCCACAAACCGGGAGATCATGACTTGAGCCGAAGTCGGACGCTTAACCGACTGAGCCACCCAGGCGCCCCAAGTGTAGAGTTTACTAAAAATAAATAAACCTAACAAGTAAAAATCTCTCGGTCCATCCCAATTGCAAGTTCCTAGGGGAAAGAAACCTGACTGGCATAGCTTAGAATAGGAATGTCTTCAGAGGGCTAATCAACTAGTGGCCAAGTGGTATGGCAAAAAGGTCCACTGTGGGTGGCCTCAGGGAATGGGCCTTATGAGTTGAGCATATGCCCTAAAAGATCCTTGCCACAAGAGATCTCTGGAAAAATGGGTCCCTGACCCACCGGCTTAGGACCCTGATTGCTCTGACTGGCAGCAGAGCAGGTTTTTCTCCTTGAACCACAGGGCATGGGTGTGGTATGGAAGGTCCTCCCTGACCCGCTCCAGAGGAGCTCTGCAGTCGCTGTGTCTTCACACATGGGCCGCCGAGTGTGGTCAGGCTCGGTGGAACAGACTGGGGCTCTACACACCCAGGTGAGACCCAGCAGGGGGTGTGAGCCACCTGTCCATCTCCCTGAATTGGCAGCCCACACAGCGAGGCAGAGTGAAGTATCTTCACATGCCCTTTCAACAGGGTGGTGGGGAGAGGGTTTGAGCAGGTGAAGATGCCTGAACAGCGGAACCAAAAGGCTGCCCTGGGAAGGCAGAGAGAAGGTGGGTGCTCACCTGGTGGCACAGGATGGCCAGAAGCCCCAGGAGAAACTTGGAGATGAGACCTGCCAATCACAGCACCAGCCATGCCCGCAGACCCCTCCAGAGAAACCTGTCTGCCAGGGGCGTTACAGAAAGGGTAGTCACGTGGCCAGCCTGGGGCAGCCAATCCACAGCTTGACAGACCGTGAGCCTCTATGTGACCTAGTTCGGATCCTCCAGATTCAGGAGTTGGGAGCTGGGAGATACAAATTAGGAAGACAGGTAGTCATGGGAATATCAGCAAAGGGAGGAGGCATGTTCCTCAATAGGAACATGAGAGTGTGACACGGCAAAGGTAGCAGGTTGCTGCCTTGGAAGAGGAAGAGCTCTCTGGAAGCAGGAACCATTATGCATAGGGGCCCTTAGGAAATTGGACCATGAATCCTAAGAGGCTTGAAGAGTCAGGAAGGTGCACACTGGGATGGAGAAGAGCCAGGAGCAGACACTTGTGTTCAAGCATGCATGTGAGGTCAGGGCATGGCCAGCTGTCATGAAGTCTGGCTGTGGCCAGGCCTATGGGAAGTGTTACTTCAGGGCAGGTGCTCAGTCATGGAAGTAGGGCTGAAATCTCGACAAGAAAACTGTGCTCCATCAATACAAGCTTTATTTCCCCCTTTGGCTCTGCTGGCAGACCAGCAGAGCTCCTGGTGGGCATTCAGACCACCCTGACCTTTGCTCAGGGCAGGGGCCGGAGGGGGAGGTGAGGGGGGGTGGGGGGACGGCAGCACTCCACTGGAGCAAGAGGAGGAGCAGGGAGCCAAGCACTGGGTGCAACTCACAGGCCTCACGGAGGGTCACTGTGGCCCACGTCTCTGGAGTAGCTGCTGTGATCGTCCTCCACTTGAGAGTCAGAAGAGCTCTGAGGCTTGCCCTGGTCCCCAAAGAAGTCATCATCGTTGACCTCGTCCTCTTCCTCCTCATCACCCTGACTGCCGTTCATGTCTACGACTTCCTGACACCGACTGGAGCCTCTGTCTGTGACAGAGAACGTGGAGGGCCTGGGCTCCTCCTGGCTCTTGGGCTCCTTCTCCTCGACTGCAGTATCCTCCTGAGCCGGGAGGAGCTGAGGGTCCAGCAACTGACTGTGGAGACTGGGTTCTGAGTCCTCCTCCTCATCCTCTTGGGTGGGCGGCTCTGGCAGGGTGGAGGGGGACTCCGTGTGGCTCGGGGGCACCCCCTGGTGGGCGGTGCCGCGATGGGCGGTGCCACGGTGGGCGGTGCCGCGATGCGCGGTGCCGCGATGGGCGGTGCCACGGTGGGAGCTGCGCCGGGAAGCGGAGGTGCGCCGGGAAGCGGAGGTGCGCCGGGAAGCGGAGTCGTGCTGGGACGCTTCCTGGGCCCACTGTGCCTCCTCCAGCTTGCGCAGCAGGCAGCTCCAGTCGATCTTGGAGGACAGGCAGATGTGGGAGCCCTTCACTTTCTTGAAGCCCAGGAAGAGGTCCATGAGCGTCTCGGTGACAGGGAAGGAGATGAAGCCCAGCTGCTTGGAAAGGTTCTTCTCGAACTTATACTTGCAGATGAGCAAGGACACGACCTGCTCCACCAAGTAGTTGATGAGGTCCTGGTACAAGGGGTTGGAGAGGTGGGACATGGTGGAATTGGATGAGATGGAGGGCAGTGGCTTCTTCTTCATGAGCTTGTAATTGGGGCTCTGTGCAATAGCCAGAGAGGGAAAAGGAGACACGTCATGCCATTCCTGATGCCCTGGGATGTCCCTCATACCCTCACACACTCCATCCGCATCGCCCACACAGATGCCACGCTCGTTGCACTAGGGTTACAGCCTTGCCATATCTGCTGTGCTGTCTCAGTCAGCAGCTGAGCACTGGTCCTACATGTGGGTGACACCTCACACTTACCACACTGTCCTCACACCCAGCCAAACCGGTCAGGCCTGGGGCAAGGCTGGTTATGTCGGTCACAGTGTCACCCAAACTGGAGCATGGATAACTTTGGCTCTGATAGATTCTCCCCCAGGCCAAGGTTCAGAGGAGGGAAGCCTGCCTGGGGCTTGATGGGTGAGATGAAGGTCAGGGGCTGTGCTGGAAGTCTACCAGGGTGAAGTCACCTATGTCTCCTGAGCAACTCCCCCGCAGCAGATACATTGGAGGGTCCTGTCCTGTTCTAGGTTACTGGGAGCACAGGGAGCTGGGCCTAGGATGTAGGGCCCACTCTGGGCTTAGGCTGCTGTCCACAAGGGACAGGACCTTCCCCACATAGAAAGGCCTCTGAGATTCACATGCAACTGTTACAAAAAGACCCAGAATAAAAACTTGGCTTTATTCATCTTCAACAATACCTGACAGCAACCAGGCCCGGATTTCTGTTACCCCTCAGTTTGTCCCCTGCTTAGGTTGTTTCCACAGTGCAGGGCAAGATACTTGTGATGGCGGCTAAGGGTGGTTGCTGAAGGAACCCTTCCTTAAGCCCCCTAGTCCCACCCTTGAGGTCACCTCTGGATACAGTGAAGCAGGAGATGGGGAGAAGTTTCTTACCGAGGAGGTAAGTGGTGAGAACATCGGGAGGTGGTGGGAGAAGCGAGGGCAGGGGGAGGTGAGAGGAACTGCACCCTGAGTGGTGGGCTGGATCTGTCTGGAGGGCCCTTCAACCACGATCCCAGGGGCAGGCAGGGTGAGGTGCAGGCTCCGCCAGGGCTGGGCCTTCTGGCTGAAGCTCAGGGGCCCTGAAGCATGTATGGGTGGTGTCTGGTCCTGGTCAGGAGCCTCCTGTCTGGGGCGGGGTGAGGGGACTTTGGGTTCTTCTGTGGGTGTCACCTCGAGCCTGAATCTGGTGGCCACTTGGGCACTAGACATGGGGGAACCACCTTCCTTGAACTTGGCCCGTCCTTTGTCCTTGGTGCTCTTTCTGCGAACCATCTTGGGGCTGAAGGCTCTGGTGGGTAGCGTATCATAGGGCTCCTCCTTGTCAGTGGGTGTGGCTGGCTTGGAGCCTGGGTCCACGGAGTCAGAATTGGGCTTTGTTGTGGGTTCCCATTCTGATGGAAATAGAGGGCAGCCATCATGGCGGCGGGCGCCACTGAGCTTGTCCACAGCTTGGCTGACCACCTTCTGCAGGGCGGGGAAGAGGTGGTGCTCAGCCAGAAAGTCCAGGGTCCGATGAGGCTCACGGAATGAACAGTAGCCAGGCAGGTCAAAGGACGCTGGCTGGCTCAACAAGGACTTGATCTCCTTATTAAACTCTTCCTTGAGGAAGACCAGTTCCTGTTCTCCAAGGCCCAGCTCCGATGTTTGAGGTGTGCCTGAGCTTGAGCCCAGCAGGCCTGAGAACCAGGACAGAGGCGGCTCCTGGGTCCACTGGCTGCTGGCCTGGCTGCCCAGAGAGTCCCACAGCAGGGAATCCCTCCGGAAGCAGGTCTGACCCAGGCCTTTCTGCAGAGAGAGAGGGGGACTTTCAGGGGCAGCCAGGGGCAGCCAAGCCAGGCCTAACCCTTGCCCTGGGCTCTGGACTGGGGCCCATCCCACCCACCCTGCGCCATGGCCCTGGATCTCACCCCTCTGTTCTCCAGCTTCAGCAGCCGTTTGAGGTTCTTCTCCAGCAAAAGTTTGTCCCTCATGGGTGGCAGTGAGCCCATGCCACGGGCGCCCAGGTCACTATCCTGACTGTGGGAGCCCAGCCAGCCAGCTGTGAGGCTGCTATGGGATTCAGACATGGAGCTGGAGCAGGATGGGTAGTTGTTGGGTTGTCCAGTGCAGAGGCTGGGCCTGACACGGTGCCGGTGCACGGTACTGAGGCTAGGCCGGGCACGTACCTGCCGCCTACCCCTCGGCACCTCTATAGGGTCCTGCACTTCCACCAGTGGCACTCCAGCCTCTGTCTTCATGGTGATCATGCGCTCAGTGGCCTCCTCCACCACTGTCTGTAGGCTGTCCAGCACCTGGCCTTCGACAAGGAAATCCAGGAAGCTACGAAAGGGCCGAGGGTCCCTTGGGTTTTGTCGGTGGCCACGCAGCCCTGAGCTGTCTGTGGGGGTGTACCTCGATGGTGGGTGTGGCATGTGGCCCAGCTTGGAGACTTGCCCCATTTCTGGGAACAGTGGCTTCTTAGGTGGCTGTACCAGAGCAGATAGGCAAGTCATATAGGGCACGGATGCTCCACAAGGGCTAGGGGGCCCTGGAGGTCGTCCTAGGGCACCAGGAGCTGGGTGGGAGTGGGCAGTGAAAGGAACTGTTTTTTGGGGTCTGGAAGTTCCTGGGTTTGGACCCTGGCTCTGCCACTGGAGGTTGTGACACCATGGGCATGATGGCCCCTCTTGAGGTCCAGTTTCCTTTTCTGCAAAGTAGGGTTTGATTTCAGGTCACCCTAACCCTTCTCTGACACATACATTTCACGTATACAAGATGTGGCTAGGGAGTCAGGAAGCCCACTTCTGCCCTCACACAGGGCCGGACAGGAATGGGCAATCACAAACCCCTCTGAGTCCTAGTTGGGTTCCTCAACTGTCCTTAGAGCAGACCAGTCCTGTCTCCACTACACAGACCACCTGTAGTCCTGACCCCTGGGCTCCCCATGGCTGTTTCTGAAACTTTGAGCCTTGGGCCCTGAGTAGACTCCCTGCTTCCTCTCTGGAGTACCAGTCTACCAAGCTCCTCCCCAGCTGCTGGAGGTCGGGGGACACAGTGAATGAAATTTGAGGGTGACTAGGGCCCAGCAAGGGGTGAAAGGAGTGGTCAAGGTGATAAGGATGTCACTAAGAGGCCAGGAAAGGAGGTCAATAGGCACTGAGAAGGGGGAGGGCTGTGATCTGGGTGTGCTGGAGCTGGTGGGGATCATTTTGGCAGTCTTAAAGTCAGGGTCTTGCCAGACACACTTACCCGGGCCACGTAGGTGGTGTGGCCGGCCTCGTCGTCTGCCAAGTATCCCGAGTGATGGCGGCAGCTAGTCATGGTGAGGGTGAACCGGCCTGCTGTCCGCCTCCTCTCTCTCCGGTTCTGCAGCGCAGCCACGGATTCCTCTCTGCGCCGGGCGGGGAGATGGCGTGAGCGTCTCCCTAGGCCTCCATGAATCTGACTCTCCCTTCGTCTGTCAGCCACTGTGTCAGCAATCCCGGGGTCTGCAGGTTCCTCCCTCCCCTCACCCACGTCCTCCACATGTCAGGCCCTTCCTCTGCTCGGAATTCCCTGGGTGTCTGCGTACTGTCCATGTCCAGGGTCGTCGGGGGTGCGGTCCCCTAGGATGTCTGCATCCTGTCTCCGACCTTCCCTCCTCCTAGAACTCGGAATCTCTGGTATCTGCCCCCCTGGCTCAGAGACGACCCGCTCACCAGAGTCCGTGCTCGCTCACTGCCAGTCAATATAGTCTGGGCCCGCTCCAGAGCGGGGACACAGAGCTCTGGAGTCGGCCAGCGTCTGCAGAGCTTGCGCATTTACATGCTACGTCCTGATTGGCTTGCAATGCTTTCTAATTCCCCCGGCACAATGGTTGGGGGCGGGACCCAGGCTGGCCCCTCCCCCACCTCGTCTGAATTTGCCCTGCCTACCATTGTGGGAGACTCAGGGGATGCTTCTAACTGCTCCAGGCAGGAGACTTGGGCACCTGAGGGAAGCCCAAAGAGTCAAAGCCACAGTCTCCTCTGGTGACACAAGCACTTTCCTCCTGGGCCTTCTGCTCCTTTCTAGGGTCCTCCCCTCGCCCAGTGCTGGGGATCCCAGGGGAGTCTTCAGCCCTCTCCCTCTGCAGTGTCCCTGAGCGCAACGGTTAGAGTCCCGGCTCTAAGTCACAGACCTAGCTTCAATTCCTAGCTCTGCTGTTTCCTGCCAGTGTGACTCAACCTCTTGTCATCTGCCCCTACTCTGTAAATAGTTGTACTTCCATATGGGAATATAGAGATTAAATCAAATATGCATGCAACACACCTGCCATCCCAATAAGAGCCCTGTGTATCTTTACCTTCTTTCCCCCTCTGCCCAGTAAACTCCTTCTAATATCCCTCCCAGTGTCACTTTCCAAGAAGGCCTGCCATCCTCAACAGAATTACCAAAAGCCCCATTCTAGACTCTGCCACAAGGTATTGTTACTCGTCTACCATATGGTGCTCCTTGGGGGGTAGGAACAGAGGCACACTCCCCTAATCTCTAATAATTTTAATACCAGTAAGTGCTCAATAAATGTCAATTTCCTCTTTCCAAGCTGCTTACCCTCAGGGGCTCTGGCCTTTCCAGGATCAACTTCCCAGTGGAGAAAGATAGTTTAAGTCCAACAATTCAATAATCACAATTGAACACAATAATCCTTATGCCACGAGCTTGATAAGGGTTGTATAAGTAGTCTGATCCATACAATGTCCCACAGGGGCATATTATTGGTTATTCTCCAGTTCAGGTCTGCCTTCTCTGCACCTGACCCAAGGGGCTGCTAGGGCCGGGAAGACCAGGATAGACCCAGAGCTTTGGAGGTCAGTCGCAGCTCTGCTACTGGCAGGGTCACTTTGGGCAAGCCACTTTTCCCCTCTGAGGCTCAGTTTCCTCATCTGTGAAAAAGGAATGACATTACCAATTTCATGCGCTGGACACAACTGCTGCACTTTCCATTGGGAAAATCAACACAGCCACATCACAATGAAAACTCTCGCTGTCAACCATGGTGACTATCTATATAGTCATCAGTAAGGAAATTTTTTCTGGACCACAGAGGAAAAAAAATGAGATTATGAATGTAAAAGTTGTATCCTGGCACAGAGCTCAATTTGGGCAATCAAGGACTAATGCTTCCTCAAATGAAGCCATTGTTATACACGTTTTCTTTCATTTTCTTATCTAGAACTTCTAGAATTTTTTAAAAGCCTCCTTTAGAAAGGAAATCACCAAAGACAAATAGGCAATTTGAAAAAGTTCATAGTCACTGTCAAAAAAATGAAACATTACAAGAATGAGATAACACTGATGTGATCATTTTCTTCTCAAAACAGCACAAAAAAACTTTAGGGTGGCGGAGAAAAGGAATTGGGTTTATTTGCTTAGAAAAATGCTGGAGAGACACTATCCAGAAAGTTAATAGTAGTGACTTTAGGGAAGAGTAAAAGAGGTTTTTTATTTTAAAATTAAAATTTTTTTTAATGTTTTATTTATTTTTGAGTGAGAGAGACAGCGTGAGCAGGGGAGGGTCAGAGAGAGACACACACACACACACACACACAGAATCCGAAGCAGGCTCCAGGCTCTGAGCTAGCCACCTGCACAGAGTCCGACGCGGCTCTTAAGGACCGTGAGATCATGACCTGGGCCGAAGTCGGACGCTTAACAGACTGAGCCACCCAGGCGCCCCGGTTTTTTATTTTTCAATAGGGTTTTTTTTCTGTATTTTTCATATTAAATATCATTTTTGCAGTTACTGAAGGTTCCGCGTTGCTATAAATCCGGCGGAGTGCACTGCTTGGTCCGGGGGATCGTTTGCAGGGCCACACTGACACCGGTAGGTGGCGAGAACAACGGCAAAGAGCAGCTGCGTGAGGGCGTGCGCGTCAGGGCGGAGCCTCAGACTGCATCTAGGGGTGGGGCCTAGACCCAGTCCTCTTAGAGTTCCGGGCAGTCCGCGGAAGTATCCATGGCTGGACCGCGCGTGCGGCTGGTGGTCACGGCAGACGACTTTGGTTACTGCCCGCGGCGCGATGAGGGCATCGTAGAGGCCTTCCTGGCGGGGGCTGTGACCAGTGTGTCCCTGCTGGTCAATGGCGCAGCTGCGGAGAGCGCGGCGGATCTGGCCCGCAGGTGAGTGGCAGAACTCTACAGGGTAGGGTCGGGCTTGGGGAGCCCCTGCCCCGCGGCAGCCAGTTCTCCCGCTCGCGCTCCGCCTGCAGGCACCAAATCCCCACGGGCCTCCACGCCAACCTGTCCGAGGGCCGCCCCGTGGGCCCGGCCCGCCAAGGCGCCTCGTCCCTGCTCAGCCCCGAAGGCTTCTTCCTCGGCAAGATGGGATTCCGAGAGGCGGTGGCTGCCGGAACCGTATCTTTGCCCCAGGTGCGGATGTGCGGAGGTGCGGCTGCAGGAAGATGCTCGCGAGGATCCCCAAGGCTCCGCCCCGAGGGTACCGTGAAGCCGTTAGTGGCAGGAGCTGGCGACGGATGCTTCCCTAGTTCAAACGTGCAGTCACACGGAGGCACCTGGAGGGAATCCTTCTAGGTAGCTGCTCCGGGACGTTCAAGGTGCCTGTCGTCCTTTCTCTCCAGGTGCGGGAAGAGCTGGAGGCCCAGCTGATACGCTTCCGAGAGTTACTGGGCCGGGGCCCCACTCACGTGGACGGGCATCAGCACGTGCACGTGCTCCCAGGTGGAGGGCGTTGTTCCCTGGAAGGGGGCTGGGAGTGAGAGGTGGTCCCAAGTAGAAGGAGGTGCTACTGCCTAACTCCGCCCCGCCCGCAGGCGTGTGCCAGGTGTTCGCAGAGGTGCTGCAAGCCAATGAGGTGCGCTTCACAAGGCTGCCAGTGGAGCGCGGGGTGGGCGGCTGCGCGTGGCTCGAGGCCCCCGCCCGTGCCTTCGCCTGCTCGGTGGAGCGCGACGCCCGGGCCGCCGTGGGCCCCTTCTCCCGCTACGGCCTACGGTGAGGCCCCCTGCCCCCTGTCCCATATCCTAGTGAGCCCGGCTGGCAATTCACCTGACAGCTATGTCTGTTCCTCAGCGTGGAAGGGGGTCAGACGTCGATTCACGTTGCCCCCACTCCAGATCTGTCCAGTCACCGGCCTAGCCCTGCCTATCACAGTCCTGCTGGACCCTGCCTGCCCCTGATGCCCCAACCTCCACAGGTGGACGGATGCCTTTGTGGGCCTGAGCACCTGCGGCCGGCACATGTCTGTTCACCGCGTATCAAGAGCACTAGCGCGGGCCCTGGAAGGCATACCCACGGGCCATGCCCTGACAGCTGAGCTGATGGCACACCCTGGGTACCCCAGCGTGCCTCCTGCTGGCGGCTGTGGTAAGGGCCCTGATGCCTTTTCCTGCTCATGGGAGCGGCTACATGAGCTGCGTGTCCTCACCGCACCCACACTGCGGGCCCGACTTGCACAGGACGGAGTGCAGCTCTGTGCTCTCCACGACCTAGATTCCAAGAGGCCTGGGGAAGGGGTCCCTGGCGAAGCCCCTCTGGAAACCTTCCTGGAGCACTCTCGGCCATGTTCCTGACAGCCAGCTAAACATAAATGCCCATAGTATACAAGAATGGGGCCAGTGTCAAGCCCTGGAACAGCCTGGAACCAGGCTGAGAGTTGGGGTCCAGGAACATACTTCCCTGGGTAGTACCATGTCACCTCTGTGTCCAGGTCATGGCTCAGAATGGTGGCCAGAGCTTTGGCAACCCATATAGGCTACAGGTGACATCTGGGCCTGGGGCCTGCCAAGCATTTGGTGCCCTTCAAGCTGTCATGTAAGTTAGCATCTTATTTGTCCAGATGTAGTAGACAGAGATCGCTGTATTAATAAAATATGTCTTGTAAACGTGGGTGGTTTATTAACTGTGCCCAGAAAACATTTGCAGACATGGCAAAAGCAACACAGGGCCCACATTCGGGTTTTGTTTATGATTATTATTTTGGGGGGAAAAGGGTTGGGAGAAGAATGTCTCACTTCTTGGCTACTTTTTGGGAGGTACTATAGTCTCAGATTTTATTTAAGAAGTCACCTGTTCCAGGCACCTCGGTGGGTGGCTCAGTCAGTTAAGCGTCTGACTCTTCATTTCAGCTCAGGTCATGATCTCAGGGTTGTGAGATAGAGCCCTGAGTTAGTCTCCATGCTGGGTGTGGAGCCTGCTTAAGATTCTTTGTCTCTCTCTGCCCCTCTCCTGCTCGCTCAAGTGTGTGCATGTGTGCTCGCTCCTAAAAAAAAAAAAAAGAAAAGAAAAAGAAAAAGTCACTTGTTCTAAACAAGCAGTCCTTTGCCATCCTAGGGGCAAATAAAAGGTCCTGCAAGCCTGTTTAATATTCTCCAGGAAGAACAGTCTGTGGAAATGGGATCCCAGACTCCACTGGACCTGGTGATGTGTGCATGCCCTGTCACTGGGGCTCGTGTTTTGGATCAAGGAGATTTCAGGGAGCAGATGAGGAAGTTGGTAGGCAGTTCTTGGGAGCAAAGTCCTGCCTGGCTCTGGAGTGTTGAAAGACAGATGGAACAATGATCCTGTCTCATTTAATCTCCTGTAATAGTGGCTATGTCCAGGGACCAATGTCCTCATTTTACAGATCGAGAAGTAGGAGTGGCAGGGCTTTGAAGCTACCTGTACATTTTTTCACCATGCAGCGTGTCAGACAAGCAATCAGGGGCCTAAAGAGCTCTTTTTGGCCTGGGCTGCCTTGAGGGATGTACAGCTTTCTTTAAGTGGTGAGGGTGGAATCTCACTCCTCCTTCCTGCTCTCCCCATCCTACACCTCTAACTCTTTTTTTTTTTTTTTTTTTTATTTTTATTTATTTATTTCTAGGGGAGAGAGAGAGACAGCGTGAGCAGGGGAGGGTCAGAGATAGAGGGAGTCACAGACTGAAACAGGCTCCAGGCTCTGAGCTGGCAGTCAGCACAGAGCCCGACGCGGGGCTTGAACCCACGAACCGCGAGATCACGACCTAAGCGAAAGTCGGACGCTCAACTGACTAAGCCACCCAGGCGCCCCCTACACCTCTAACTCTTGACTGTGGCTTCAGCCTTTTCTTTTCTGGCTCCATCTTCTACTCTAACCTTCCCTTGACCATGATTCTTCCAGCAACAGGCCCTTTCCTCCATGGTTGTGAACTGGAATCCCTTAGGCCCTCTGATTGCCTTGCCCTTACCTTGCCTCAGTGCACTGGGGTCTGGCCACATTTCTGCAGGATGTAGGCTACAGCTGGTAGGGGTGGCCTGAAGGCAACCTATTGGCACAGAAGCTCCTTTGAGGGAGGTTCTGCCACTTTGAGAAGAGGAGGTGGTTGGCTGTGTGGCTCTGAGGCTCAGGACAGAGGTATGGGTGGACAAGACAGAGGCATGGGGTCTGCACAGATGCTAGACAAAGCTGTGGAGTCGCCCAGGGAGGGAGAGAGGGGTGAGCAGAGTTGAGGGCCCAGATCAGCCCTAGGGACCATGAGTGTTTAATAGTGGAGAGGAGGGGCTGTGGCCAGGAGACCAAGGTCCACTTCACAGGGAGAGGAACAGTGATAAGGCAGAGGGCTGCAGGCAGCACAGGGCCCACCATGGGGCTGGTCACTAGCACCCCACTGGGGAGATGGGGTATTCCTTATGTCAAACCTGCTGTGCACTGGATGCCTTGGGCAAGGGGTTTACTGTTCTGCACCCATCAGTCATGTATGGAAGGTCTGTTCTGAGTCAGGCAGGACTGGGTGCTCAGACTGCCTAAGCTGCAAGGATTTCACAGTCTGGCTCATACACGGGAGCTTAGCTGGTATGAACCGGACTGTAGTGGGAGGGAGGGGGGAGGAACACAAAGTAGGGTATGGGGCCAAACCAGGACTGCTTCTAACCCAGCCAGGCCTGCTCAGAAAATGCTGTCTGGAGGAAGTGACTTCCTTCTCTGGGCCTCGGTTATGGCCTCCATCCACCACCAGGCAGTCCCTTCCACTCTGATCCTCTGAGGTGTGTATGGTGCCCCCAGGAGTCCCCCTGCAAAAACATGTCCTAATCACCCATTTAGCCATTTAGCAAGTACCGCCTGAGTCAGGCCACCTTCAGCTCTGCTGCTTCTCCAATTGGTGCCACTGCCCCACATTGCATGAGGGAAGCAGGGAGAAGAGGAAGAGCCAGTGCAAAACGGGGCAAGAAGAACGAAGATCAGCTCTGGCTTTGCCGTCAGCAGGGTCAGGTAGCTGCCCTGCAGAGTGGGGCAGAGAGGTGCTGCCAAATGAAGAAAGAGAGTGGGCTGAGAGGCTGCCAGCCTATGGACTGCACAATGAGGAAGTCCTGGGGCCCTTGCCAGGGAAGCCTCAGGAGACTTCTGGCCAGGAGACTTCTGGCCAGGGGCGAACAGAAGCCAGGCTGCAGCAGGCACAGGAGTGATGAAGTAGATGCATATTTTGAGGTGAACAATTAATACAGGAATGAGGAAGGCAAGAAAATGGTGGCTCCAGAGTTGAGGAAGTTGAGAGAAGGTCCTGTAGAGCTCTGGTTTGGGGAATGGGATGGGGACTGTGGGTGTGTCTGGGCTCCAAGGAACCCGAGTGGTGGAATGTAATAGGCTCTGGAACCAGACTATAACAACACAGGCCAGATGTCCTTGCCTGTCACTGAACTTCAGTTTCTTCCTCTGTAAAAATAGGGGTAATGGTGCCCATGTGGTTAAAAGTCACAAAGGATAAAGTGCTAGAACATGGCAGAGTACACTGCTGATGCTCAAGGGAAAGGACTGGCTCCTTGCTTCCAGGTAAAATGACACCCCAGGAAGGTTCCTCCTGGACACCTGCAGACCTAGCTGAGAGGGCAGGTTTGGTCTCAGCTTGTGTCAAGTTCTCATGGGACTTAGGAGGTCTTGGAGGCAGGTTTCTGGCTGGAATCATTCAAGGATATGACCTAGCCCCACCCTCAGGCACACCCTAGTTAGTTCAGTGAGGTTGAACAAGATAGCCACCCTCTAGGAGCCTCTGTCTGTTCCTCTGCTAAATGTGGATAATGCCACTCTCTCAGGACTGACAGGTGAACTGAAGTGACGCATATACAGAGGCCACTGTTCCCTCCCCTGATGCCCAATGGGTCCCTCCTCCACATGCCCCAAAGGTCTAGATAACCATCCTTTTCTGCTTCCCTCCTGGGAAAACCACACACCTCTGTGTGCCTCTTCTGGAAAAGCTGGGCATGGGGAGAAAGGCGCAGGTAGAAGAGCCTGGGCCCTGGCCACCCCTCCCCCATCTCCAAGAACATAGGCCCCTGGCTCTGCCCAACCCCAATAAGGAAGAAACCCACAAGACCAAACCAGTGTCGGAGAGCGTTTTTATTAAGGGCAGCAGAATGGGATCGCAGCATCTTAGAAAGCCTATTCTCCGCCATTGGGGAGCAGGGGGGAACCCGGCGCACTTCGAGGAATCTGGTGCTTGTGAATTCCTGAGTAGGCTCGGGTCAGTGGTGGCTGCTCAACAGCTCTCTCCTTCTCCAGAGGACCCAGCTGTTTGGTTGTGGAGCAGCCAGGGCTGCCCGCCAGCGTGCTCAAAGCCTGCCCTGGGGACTGCCGGGCTAGAGGAGGGCAAGCCGCCCAGGCCTGAAGGAGGGACCACCCACTGCCTCGCTCTCTGAGGGCCAGGCCTCTGATGGGGCAAACCACGGGGTGCCATGCCAGGGCTGAGAGTCCCTGAGGGGCTGCCAGCTTTGACAAAGGTATCCTCCTGAGCACAGAAGTGAGAGGGCGACAGGCGGGCAGAGCTACGCTGGTAGAGATCTGAAGCAACGGGACAGTTTCCAAGAATGGCAATATTTCTGGATTCAGAGAAGCAACAAGAACAAATGGTGGCTTATTTGGATAGCTTCTGACAGAATTTGGCGTTTTATTAACAAATCTGCATATGAGTGAAATAAAGTCCATTATCACCTTTCTGCTAATGAAGAGACAGATATGGAAACACTGGCCCAGCACTCTTGCCTTCCTGGGCCCACGGGAGTCTCCAGAACCTGCCCCTGGTGTACCTAGGACTAAAGAAGCCGAGTTCATTGCCACACCACAGGGGCCACACACCTAGACAACTAAACAACGTTCTGCTGCCTAACCTACCCATCACACCCACCTCTGCACAGGTAAAACCATCTTACAGGTTTGTAAACCCTAGAAAGATCTCAAGTAAGAGAACTAAAAACAGAAAGCAAGGTTTCTTTACGTCATCTCACAGGATCTAGTCCCCCCCCCTCCCCGAGAGCCAAGAAGGGCAGCCGCCAGTGGCAGGAGAGGAGTTGGTGACACACGGCGTTTGGACCATCGGCTTCCTCTGGGTGTCAGTGACACGGATTCTCTATTTCAGGGGAAGTCCCGCTTGCTTCAAAAAGACATTAACATTCAAATCCTTACAAGTTCATCTGATGATAAATTCTAAGGTCAATTTTTATTTCTACAAAAAAAGGCAGTCAAAACAATATAAAACACATGTAAAGGATATTACTGAGTGAGCTTCAAGTGGAGCTTGACTCTGCAAAGGCTGTGAGTCCAGAGGGAGGGGGAAGGCCGTCTTGTTCCTGGGCTGGCCGGCTGCTCCGAAGAAGGGGGCCAGCAGGGCGCTGGCAACCCCAGACTGGTGCTGGCTACAGCCGAGTCCCGCCAACTCCAGCCAATTCCAACCCCGCAAAGGCTCAAACTGTGCCAAGGGAGGGTCGCAGTGGGGCTGCGCTGCACTGAGGAGCTGGGAGAGTGAGCTCCGTGGCACATTCAGATGGAGCTCGGTGACAGGTGTGACAGGTGAGCGTGGAATTTCACATGGACATTCTGGCTTTGGCGCTGTTGCCTGCAATGACCGGCACATCTTCTACAATGGCTGCAGGGAGGAGCGTCAACCTTTGACCTCAGGAGCCTCTCTGGCGAGAAATTCCTCACACAAGTGCCAGCTCACACAAGTGCCAAGGTCCTCTGGTAGGCGGGCCCTCCCCTGGGGTCACCACAGACCTGGGTTACCCCAAGCAGGCCAAGCCAAAGTTCAATCACGCACACAGACATCAGGGTTTGCCCATTTAATCAACGTTATGGTAACACCGGCCAGATTTTTACATAAGAACTGGGCCTCCCTTTTCACGGTTTTTTTTTTTTCTGGTGATGAGGGGGTGTGTGGGGGGGTGGTTGAGTGCTAGTTTGCTTGTTTTTAAATTTTCTTTAAAGGATGTTATAAATTGGAGCCAGGAGAATTTGAACCAACTCCCACACAGGGCAGTGCAACATGGGAGTAGGGAAGCTACCAGAATCGCCAGGAGTGGTCTCTTCTTTGCAGAGGAGACAGGCCTGGGTCTGGGGAAGTTAATGAATGAAAAATAAACCGAATGCACGAAGGTAGGAGTTGTAAGGACAGGGAAAGAAAGGGAACTGCAACCTTTTTTTTTTTTTGTCTTAACCTTAAGGGCTAAATGTAAATTGAAAATTCTGGATCAATTTGGACAAGAAAAGAAATACCATTCTTTTAAAGTAGATTGAAGCAGTGATTTTTAAAACAAAGAAAGCAGAACTAGAACATCTTAAATTTTTAATCCTTTCTTTACAGGTTACCTAGACCACTTTTGATTAAGAAAACTGTAGAAAGTTAGTAACTGCCACAAGCAAACGCCAGGCGGCGGCACGTGTCAATTTTCCACAGAGTCCTGCTTTGCGGGGTGTCTGAATGCGGCTGCTCAGGTTCTCCTCTCACACTCGCTGGAATCAGTCGCGGCAGAGTTTAGTCCACAGGTCGCTTCTCCCCGTATTTCTTTGTAAACTCTTCAGCGTTCTTACAGAATTTTTTACGGTCCTTAGAGTATTCTTCAGCTAGGTCAGCCCGAAGTGGGTGCTCGGGCTGGGGGTCGTTCACCAGTGCTATGAGGGACTGGATTACTGCCAAGAAAAGGACCAGGCACCGCTGGTTAGAAAATCTCAGAAAGGGCAACTTTGACTACAACATTGATTTATGATTTATATCGACGTGCTTTTACGAGAAAGTGGCCTCCCGTTTATCCAAAATTCTAACCACCAGGGTGCAATCCATCTTTTCTCTGTAGCTGGGAGAAGGTGCTGAGCCTCAAGCAGCTAATGCAACAGCGGTTAACTGGCACCTCCACCTCTTCCAGGAACCTTCTGGGGAACTTTCCAGGAACCTGACACCCTGGGGAGCCCCCAGTCACTCTCACTCCCCGTTTCTCCCAAACTGTGGAGCTCTTGAGCCTAGCAAGGACACCTCCTCACATGCACATACACACATTCGCACACACAGGTGAAGCTTCTCCAGGGTAGGGACTAGATGACATGTTCTTCACTACAATAGGGTCAGGGGAGTTTCCATAAAAGTATACTGAGAAAGCATGACAATCAAAGGTGCAGGACAGGTCTACACGGTGTGAATACATAATCTGCCTATCCTGAAAGACTGCTAGGAGCTTTTGAACCAGCTAAAAAAGCTTCACTTGACACCCGAGCTGCTGGAAAGCAGATAACCCGCAGCAGTGTTACACTCTCAATCCCAGAGGCAGAAATCACAAAGCTCAGCGTGGGTTCCACAACGCTCTCCCAAAGTACAGTAAGTCCTAGACGTACTGGAAGGCTAGCCCTGGGATGGAAGGGCCAACAAAAGGTGGGAAAGAGATCAAAGGGGAGCACAGAAGGTCCAGGAGCCCCAAGCCTCCTCACCTCAGAAGTGGGGTACATGCAGCCACCTTGCCTTCTCCCACATACTTCTCCTCACCCAGTCCTGATTAGGACTGGCACCCCCAGAATGCCATGTTCCTAGCAAAAAGGCATCTCTCCTCCGGATTACTGAAGACATGGACTCCTTGCTGGGGGCTGTGTTTTTCACCCTAGCATTACAAGTTATGGATTTACCTGCTACCGCTGGCTGAGTCAGGCACAAGCACAACCAGCCAATAGGTCCACTCTGAGTGGGGGGAACAGCACAAAGTACTCCTGGCTAGCACCCAAATACCACCTGCCCTCACCTCTGCCTATTACTGCTACCAGGTGAGATGGGGCAATTGAGGGTTCCTGTGATCACGGGTGGGCACAGGCGAGGCCGACAGAATCCACACTGAGTAGGGAGGAGGTGGGCAGAAAGCATGCACCGGGGAGAACAAGCAGGAATGAAAGGCCTGGAAGCATCTCTGTAGGCTAGGGCAGTTTCTAACCCAATCTCCACATCACCCTCAGGGGCAGGCATTATCACCTCCCACCCGTAAATATCTCTAAGAGAAAGCAGGCCCTGGAAGTATAGTTCTGTCTGTGTATTTAAGATTTATCCTTTCTATATTTTACTCTTGTGTAACAGCAGAAACAATGATAACGCCAGTTTGTCCCTATTTCCCCAACTTCAACCACTGGTATTCCACTATTTGCTGTATTTCCACATATAGCCCAAGTGACTACTTACCTATTTCTCTAGATCACCTCACTTTTAAAAATGTAAACATTTTTTAAGGGAAAAGTAAATGTTCGTTAACTCCAATGGGAAATCACTTTCACTTGCCATAAACAGAAGGCATGCATCAACAAATATTAAAATAAGCACCTACGGCTCCCTCCTGTCCAGCCAGGGAAAGCGCGTACACTGGGAGACGAACCCTCTTCCAGAGAGGATCTTTCACATCTTCTCCCAGATGCTACCCCAGCTCGCAGGCCAGGCCCTACTTTAGCAAGCTCCCAGAATCTCCACCCTGTGCTCAGCTCCATACTGAGTCCCTGAGACTGCTCCATACTCTTTTGTTGCTCTTGACTTCAGGCTGGAAAACTGAACCACATCTGACTCACTGCATAAACAGGTGGCTTCCTGTCTTCTCCCATGATCAGAAACAGTTCTGTAGCAGAATCGATGCTTCATTAGCATTCCGGGAACCTCAGAGGGTTCTTGCCTGGATGAGTGCTTTGTGGGAGGTACTGATGACTTTTCAAGTTTTCCTGCTCACCTTTTGTGAGGGATATTCAGGCTCTCTGCTGTTCACTAACCCATCGTAACACCTAATGTATCGGTATAAAAACCATTTTGTTAACTATTAAGACTGGTTTTTCTTTTTCTTTTTTTTATTAAGCTCATTTATTTATTTTGAGAAAGCGCATGAGCAGAAGCAGGGAGGGGCAGAGAGAAAAAGAGACAGAATCCCAAGCAGGCTCCAGCAGCATCAGTGCAGAGCTTGATGCAGGGCCCTTAAATCCACGGACTGTGGGATCTGATCAAGAGTCAGACACTTAACCAACTGCACCACCCAGGCACCCCAACACTGGTTTTTCAAAAATGATCAGTTTGTAAGTTTGCTGCATCTATTTAATTCTTGTCTGGGAACTTGCTTTTGCTTATCTGATCAAGTCAAAATATTTTCCAGTTTATTCAGTTGTTCTGAGGAGTATTTCATTCTTTCTCTGTTCCTTTGGGTATACTTCTGGCTCTTCAGCTAAACTGTAATAAAATCTAACTGAGCTTAGCTTGTTTTGATAGTAAGGACACTGACAGCTACAACAGCTTTTCAAACTACAACTATGGCCCCATCCCAGCATTTTTCATACATAAAACAGCACACTCATTATATTTTACAAATGGTATGGTCTTGCTTTTTTAAAAATCTCTTCCTTGACCCAAATGCTCCTCAGAAGTATTTTTTTCCCCTCAAAATGTAGGAGCTAAAGAACATAATCAAATTTTACTTCCCACTCTCAATGAATACAATCAGAGAATAAAGGCTTTAACATTTCCTTGTTTTTGTTCTTAGTTTCTTTGTAATTGGATATATAAACAATATCCATGATGGTCCCCCTCCCCTTTTCATGGAGATCCGGGGGCTCCATTCTCAAAGTAAAATGTGAATAGTATGTTCCCCCATTCCCAAAGGCTGTCTGATCCAGTAGGCTTCCACAAAATGCACTACAAAATCTAATTAATCTTACACTGTAAGATAATTCAAATAAGGAATTATTTGATTTTACTCTTTATATATTTTGTCACTATTGTTTAGTACACACAGAATCCATATTATGCTTGCTTTGTTACAGACTCCAATTTATATGGCAAATCTTATTCAACTACCACACTAAGCCCTTGTTCTACTTCTAAGATATCTACTAGAACCAGATACACTGCTGTACAAAACTTTGTTTTGACATTCCTTTTTTCTGGTATTATTATTGCCAACTTCTACTACCTCTCTGATACAATTTTGCTTTGTTTCTTGACTTTTCTCCTGCTACTTTTGCTCAATTTTTTAAAAAATGTTTATTTATTTTTGAGAAAGACAGAGCATGAGCGGGGAAGGGGCAGAGAGAGGGAGACACAGAAGCCAAAGCAGTCTGAGCTGTCAGCACAGAGCCTGATATGGGGCTCAAACTCATGAACCACAAGTTCATGACCTGAGCCGAAGTCAGACGCTTAACTGACTGAGCCACCCAGGCACACTGCTCCATGCTTTTGCTCATTTTTAATGCTTCTCTACTTTCTAATTAAAAATCAAGGGGCATCTGGGTGGCTCAGTTGGCTGAGCATCCAACTTTGGCTGAGGTTATGATCTCAAGGTTCGTGAGTTCAAGCCCCTAGATTCTGTCTCCCTCTCTCTCTGCCCCTACCCTGCTCTTGCTCTCTCTCTCAAAAATATACAAACGTTAAAAAAATTTTTAAGTATACAATTAAGTTGTTTTTAGTAGATTCACAAAACTAGAAGAATAGAGAATAGAAAGAATAGAATAGAAAAACAGAAGTTGGCACTACTATTTCACTCCAGAACATATTCATCATTCCAAAAACACCCACTCTTATAAACAGTCACTTCAAATCCCCTCATATCACCCCTGAGAAACACTAATCTATGTTCTAGCTCTAGGTTTGCCTATTCTGGACATTCCAGGTACAGCTGATCCTAGTTTTTTGTTTTTGTTGTGTGTGTGTGTGTGTGCCATAGTTATGTACTGTAAAGTTGCTGTGAACACTGAATTACACAGAGATACTCAGCCACAAGTAACCTCAGGGATGACCAGCTACAGAACCATCCAGCTGAGCCCAGCCAATCTATAGAATGAGAAATACCAAATTATTGTTATTTTAAGCCATGAAGTTTTAAGGTGGTTTGTACCACAGTAATAGATAGCAGAAACAAGGAAGCATGGTAGCAAGCGCCAGGGACAACATGCATCAGTGATGTATGTGAGGACAAGCTACAGAATGCTTTTCCAGAAAGAAACCCTAACTGCCCCAAATCACAAAATAACAAGTCTCCCCATCACTTCACACGCAACAGTACCTTGTACCAAAATTTTTATCTTAAAAAGCCTGCCAGCAAGGACAAAAAGCCTACCTTTGGTATCTGACAGATATCTAATTTCAGGGTGGAGGGGAGCCCAGCATTTTGGCTATGTGTCTACATCTTCCCATCCTGAGCAGCTAGTCCCTGAAGAGGAGCAGAGCACTTTCATTTGTGACTGTATCTCCTACAAGCTTTGATATCCCTGGTCCCCCTCCAGTTCTCAGGTAAGGGGGGAGATCTTGTAACTCTGAGGCCTTGCAGTCTGAGCTGTGGGGCAGCCAGCCCTGGAAGGATTTTCCCTCCCCAGGCATGGTGTTTGATACACACAACTCGTCAAGGGCTCCTGGAGTCGTGTGAGGGGCTGACAAGGCATTCCTGAACAAATGCAGCTACGGCCTTCCAACACAGAGCTAGGAATTTGTATAGAAAAACAAAACAAAACAAAACCAAGTATGTGCACTTAAGAACTTCATTAGCTCTCATAAACATCATGTTGTCCATGATTGAATGTCACATCCACTGGAGATCTCTCTACTCGGACTCAACATCTAGACCCACCCCTTTCTACTACTTGGCTGTGAAAGCCTGATGGCCAGCCACCTTTCGTGGCAATTATTTCAAACAAGAGAGGCTCAACTTCAGTGTAAAAGGATTTCAACTCTATCTTCAAGGGTTCAGATGAAATATGACTGTATCAGTCACTGAAAAACCATGTGAGGCCTTCCAGCCTCATTCACTCCTTTTAATCTACAAAGACCGTATAGTGGTTCACATGGCTACGAATAAGCAAGCCACAAAAGTACAAGATTAAAAGTTCAAAACAAAGTTCTGGAGTTAAATAAAAACTAGACACAGTCTGTAACAAAATCTAGGGGCAAGAGAAGGCCAATCATAATAATGAATCAAGTACCCTTCCCAGAAATATGAGCACGTGTATGTTCACACAGAGGTACCCGGACACATGCCACATCCAATTGCAAGGAATTCCAGGCCCACAAAAACCAATTTTGTGCTTTCATCTGGGCACAAAGCCCTTGACCATGCCCCTTCCCCCCAGCACCACCCACTCTGAGCCATTGGCACTGTGATGCCAGCCAGGTTGCTTTGATTTGCACCCTTCTTTTAGCCTGGCAGGGCCTCTCCAACCTCCTTCCCTCAAGTCTGAGTTCATGTGCTAACTGCTGTGTCAGGTCACCTTAAACACCATCCGCCCTTTCCCACTCAAAGCAGCCCCACAATCCTTCATGAAAACTTCCAGGGACCCCCTCACCACACAAGAGGCTGGTCTGGTCTGTTACGTGTCCCCAGTGGTCTATGAGCACAGGAGGGCCTCCTCAAATACTTGTGCAGGTCAACAGTTTGACTGAGATGTGCCCTGCCCACAAGGAATGGCAGGACCTCAGTAGCACTTGTGCATGCACTGGAGTTGGGTCAGGTTAAGATTTCTCTGAAACTCAGACATGGCATTAGAAAGGACTGAGGGGCCGCCCCTGCCTTGCGACAGCATCCCCAGAAGAGTACCACCCAAGAAAGACACAAGAAGCATGCCTTACCTTGGTCGGTTTTGGTTGCTGGCTTCCAGTTTTCAGCACTAATAACCGGCAGACAGACCTGCCCCTTTTCATCGATGTTTGGGTGATAGATCTTTGTTTTAAATGTGATCTTCGGTGGTTTGAATGGGTACTCTGCTGGAAAGTTGATTTCAATTCTGAAGGCCCCCTTATCATATGGAGGGTTGTCCTGCAGGGAACAAGAAAAGATCAAAATGAACATGCAACAACTCAAACACCTGTAGCTCAGACAGGACTGTCCTGTTTACTTGAAAAATCTATTTATTTCAAGTAGTATGCCAACTGAAGCCTTGTTACCTTCAGGGCAACCAACAATCGATCAATGTTTCCAGAGCAGGATGTCCACAAAGCTGCATAAAGGTCTGCAACTGACCGTGTGGTCTCTTTATCTTTGTATCCTTAATAGGCTTTGTTTTATTAGTTTTAGGTTTACAGCAAAACTGAGAGGGAAGTAAGGGTATCCCCCACTTTCTAGAAGTTTGAGTGATGCCACTTTGCTTTCATGAAAGACCTATGTTAGTACCTGTTTTGCCAGCCAACATAAAGAAACGTGAAGAGGATTTTCACTTTTACCAAAAAAGGTAAAAAGTGAAAATAGCATTCAGTATTTGTTTTGCAGCAATTATTTACAGAGAGAGCACTGCATCTGGAGCGGCCAGAGTGGTGGCACTGCCAAGTGCCTTCTTCAGGAACTAAACTCGGCATCTCAGAGTCAAACCACCAGAGCTTTGAACTGTTATCTGTAAACATTTGCACTTTACCTTGACTTCTTTTGTGTATCTGTTAGCAAGATGTGTCCTAAGGTATCAAACAAGCCTGAGAGGTTATTTTTGGGGTCTGGGAACACTAAACATTTTAATGGTGACTGCTTCTTTGCTTTATACCATTTAGGCTTACATAAGGTTTCCTAGAAATGCTCGTGTGTGTGTGTGTGTGTGTGTGTGTGTGTGTGTGTGTGTGTGTTTAAGATTTTATTTTTAAGTAATCTCTGCACCCAATGTGGGGCTCAAACTCACAACCCTGAGATCAAGGGTTGAATGCTCCACCAAATGAGCCAGCTGGGTGTCCCTTGATAGCAGGGGAAAGCTGTACCAAATTCCTGTACGTCCCCTCCTCCACACAGTCTCTTCCACTATCAACATCCCCCATAGAGTGGTTACAATTGACGAACCTACACTGACAGCTCATTATTACCCACAGTCCAGTTACATTAGGGTTCACTCTTGGTATGTGTTTTGTTGGTCTGGCATGGCATCACACATTATAAGTGGAATCATACAGTAAGTAGCCGTTTCCGATTGGCTTCTTTCATTTAATAACATTCATTTTAAGATTTTGCCATGATTTTCATGGCACAATAGCTCATTTCTTCTTAGCACTAAATATTCTGTTTTTTGGATTTACCACCACTTATTCCATTCATCCACTGAAGGACATCTTGGTTGCTTCCACGTTTAGCCATTATGAATAAAGCCGCTATACACATCTGTGTGCAGGTTTTTGTGTGGATATGCATTCCTAACTCCTTTGGGTAAACACTGAGCAGCATGATTCCTGGATCTTAGGTTAAGACTATGTTTAGTTTTGTCAAAAAATCACCGTCCGGGGTGCCTGGGTGGCTCAGTTGGTTAAACAACCATCTCTTGATTTTGGCTCAGGTCATGGGACGGAACCCACTAGCAGGCTCCACATTGGGCATGGAGCCTGCGTAAGATATTCTCTCTCTCTTTCTCCACTTGTGCTCTCATTCTCTCTCTCTCTCTCTCTCTCATGTGTGTGTATCACACACACACAAACATTTAAAAATCACTAACTGGGGCACCTGGGTGGCTCAGTTAGTTAATTAAGCGCCCGACTTTGGCTTAGGTCATGATCTTGAGGTCTGTGGGTTTGAGCCCTGCATGGAGCTCTGTGCTGACAGCTCAGAGCCTGGAGCCTGCTTTGGATTCTGTGTCTGCCTCTCTCTCAGCCTCTCTTCTGCTCACACTTTCTCTCAAAAATAAACATTAAAAATAATCACCAACTGTCTTCCAAAGGGGCTGCAGTATTTATATTTCCACCAGCTACAAATGAGAGCTCCTCACCAAGACATCCTCCCCAGCATTTGTTGGTGTTAGTGTTTTAGATTTCTGCCATTCGAATAGGTGTATATAGTATCTTGTTACTTTAGTTTGCAATTCCCTAATGACAATATATGTTAACTACCTTTTCATATGCTTACTGCCATCTATGTATCTTCTTTGGTGAGGTACCTGTTCAGATGTTTTGCCCATCTGAAAATCAGACTCTTATTATCAAATTTTAAGAATTTTTTTTGTATATTTTTGGATAGCAGCCCTTTATCAGGTATGTCTTTTACAAATATCTCTTTATCTTTTTTGAAAATATGAAGAGTCATACCAGGGGTAATTAACAACCAAACCAAGACTACACTGAGTGCTGACAGTTCAAAGAGGTGGCGGAACTCCAGCCGGACTCTGGGGAACCGAGCTTGCCTCTATTGCTATCCAGACAGGGCCAGAATCATGGTTCATGTCCTTGTCCCTAGGACAGCTTGAAGAGCTAGACTTCAGGGCCTGGACACCCTGATGGGCCCAGGAGCCTCTGGGAGATACTCCAAGAAAAAGGGCCCCAGGCTCTCTGCCCCCTCCCTTTACCTCCAGAGTTGAGCAAACCCTTTTCATCTACTGCCTTTTCCCTGAGTTGAGCCTGCCTTTTCTGACTCTCCTGCATCCCATCCAGGCGTGCCATGTCACACCCAACCCAGAGAAAGCTTAGCTTCGCAAAGTGCCCACAAATGCTGTTGGCAGCCCCCACACCACAGCCCTTCCTGTTCAAGCCCCGAACCACCTGGGCATCCTCTAAACATGGCTCCTCTGCTGGGAAGCAAGTCTGGCTTGTACCAGGTCTCTACACTGCCCTATGTTCTAATCCTGTCCAAGGAAGGGAGGCATGGGGCAGAGGCTTTGGAGGACAGGTAAAGTTAGGGAATGCTGAGGGGTGAGAGAGGACTTCCAGACAGACAGGACTAAAGACTACGATGGTGGGGCTTGGAAGGGGCAGTCTGGGGAAGACAAGAGGCTGGGAGCAGACAGTGTGGCCGAGGGGCTGCAGAGGGTCTTCCTGAGGAAAGCTGGGGGCCACGTTTAGGGCTCCAAACTCCCCCTGAACAGTGGGATACGCTCTCAGAAGATTAATCTGTGGGGAAGCTTGTAAGGAGTTGGAGACTCAGGGTCAGGAAGAAGGTTGGAGATGCTAACAGTCCGGGCCATATGCCTGTGTGAGGAGACTGATTTGCACACACCTGGGAAAGGCTATTAGGAGAAGACAAGATTGGGAAATAATTTTTATCCCAATAAATCCTTCCCTAATCCCTTCTTCAGGAACACAGAATTCTCTATAACACTGTCCAGAAGGTAAAGTGGTAGCAGACCTCTCCCAGGCCTCACCCTGTCTGTGCCCCCTGAGTCACTACCTAGGACAGCTCAACTCACTCTTACAAATAAACAAATTCGTACAAATTAAAAATAGGGGGAACTCAGAGAATACTGCTTTTGGTTTTTAAGAAAGTTTTAAATTTTCTAAGTAAAAATCATGTTCACTTATACTGCCTGAGCAATGTGAAAAGAGTTGTCCTTTACAACTTTTGTTTGCTGGTGATTTCTGCCCCAGAGTAGTCACCACCCTTGTGCCTTGCCTTATGCTGGGCCCCATGCTAGGAGCTGGGAGGCAAGAAATAGCCGGTCCCTGTTAACAGTGTTAACCTCGCCTTTACCTCTTCCTCGCTGGGTGAGCCTGGGACATTCCCGAACGTCTGTAAAATGGGAGTATAGCAGCAGTCTGCACTAATGATATATGAGCATGTACAGTCCAATGAGACTGGTACCTGGGCAAAAAGATCCAGAAAAGCAGCTCTGTTGCTACCAGAAGCAGGACAGGCTGAGCCTCTCACCACAACCCAGGGAGCATGGCTAAGCTCACCTTAACTTCTCTGAGCCTGTGTCCTTGTCTGGGGCTCTGGGAATGACAAAAGGAGTAGCTCAAATGTATGCCAATCACACAGACTGTCCACGGGTCCTAGGGATTTTTGCTGAAGGTGTGCAAAAATTAAAACACAGGATATACCTTCTGGATAAAGGTCTAAAGCCCCATATGTGAGTTTTTGACATTTCAGACCTAAACTTATTCTGTGGAAAGGCAGCTCAGAAACTACAAGGGACCTTAATGAGAAAACATGGTTTTGTTGTAGAAAATTATTATACGACTTTCCAGGAATTTGTCTCACACCAAGACCAAGCTGTAACACCATTTCACTATCAAGCTAACCAAAGATTTCAGTATTTTTATCTTCATGTACAACCCTGATCAAGGTTTTTCTGTCATTCCCACCTTTATGGATGCCTTGCATTCCCTTCAGCTCATACTGCTGTGTCAAGGAAAGTTTTTAAATGTAAAATTAATTTCTTCCAATAATTTTAACATGCCATAAATAACTGCCCAGACTTTAAATTTTACTCTCCTGAAGATGCTATAGGTGATTGGCCAAACACGTACCCATTCTCCCTCTACATGCGTATATTTTATCAAAAGCATGGTTGAGAAGGAAAAAGTATCACTTTTTGTGCTAAGAACCCCCTTTTCTGGGGCACCTGGATGGCTCAGTCAGTTGAGTGTCTGACTTTAGCTGAGGTCATGACCTTGGGGGCTCTGCACTGACAGTAGGGAGCCTGCTTGGGATTCTGTCTCTCTCTCTGTTCTCTGCCCCTCCCCCTCTCATGCTTCCTCTCTATCTCAAAATACAGAAACTTAAAAAAAAGACTCCCCTTTTCTGCCTTTGCTTCTAGTCATTACACACGGGCATGTAAATAAGATTCGACCACTCTTATCTCTAGTTCAGTTCCCACAACGGCAACCTCAGGCAGATTGTCACTGACATCTGGAAACGTGACAAGTGGGATGGAAGTTGAGCCATCAGCCTAAGACCCTAAACGCATACTTCCTCTCCTGTAACACAACTTGCTGCATGTGCAGGCATCCATCTGGGCCCATTCTCATGGGACCTGTAGGCATGGGCACTGATGAGAATGTGCTGATGCTCACGTGGCTTGCTGACACCGTGGACTGTTCTCTGTCCCTGTACAAGAGAAGTCTTATGTCTCCTGCCAGCATCCAATAAGCTGTGGCAGGCTACCTTGTTAGCTGGCAAGTAGAGTAAAAACTTCAGATCCTTCACACCAACTCTCTCGACACCAACTTGGCAAGGCACAAAGTCCTTCTGTGGCAACTAAGACCAAGAGGAAGCCCCTCCACAGATGGCACCAGACCCAAAGTGTCCTACTCCTAATCCTGTGACCAAACCTAATCTTTCCTTTCCAGGGCAACCCTTCAAATGTCTCAAGATCCCATTGCATTTCACGTCTTCCCTTCCTTGGGCGATAGCCCTGACTTTGTTTCCTCACAGAAGTCCAGTTTGTGTCACTACTGTGACTGCTTTCTCTGTGATGAGGTAAGGACGCCACACAGCTCTCTAGCAGCCACAGAGGAAGTCAGGCCAATCCTTGCACTCCTTGACGTGGATTGCTGCCACACGGTGTGTCCCCACAGCACATACACAGCTAACTGTCTGACACCACAGGCAGAATTCATGGCTGACTTGATGCGAACAGGTGGATCCTGGTGCAGAGCTAATGCACATGCTGTCCCTTCTTCACTCCAAGATGAACTAAAGGGTCTGTTTCACATCCACTTCTGTCCATTTTGGTGACAACCCCTAAGCCGCATCAGATCCCTTCCTCACGCCTCACCCAGCAAGTTAACAAAAGCCCGAGATTTACTATCACAAGGATGCCAAGCCCAGACCTGCCCTGCTGGCTACCCACCCCCCAGAGTTGAACTGTGTTGTTAAAGGGGAGCTTTCTATGCTCTCATGCCTTCAGGGTCCACTCTAGAATCTTGTCTATTGGGGCGCCTGGGTGGCTCAGTTGGTTAAGCGTCTGACTTTGGCTCAGGACATGATCTCACAGTTCGTGGGTTCGAGCCCAGCGTTGGGCTCTGTGCTGACAGCTTGAAGCCTGGAGCTTGGTTCAGATTCTGTGTCTGCCCCGCCTTCTCTGCCCCTCCCCTGCTCATGCTCTGTCTCACTTTCTCTTTCAAGAATAAACATTAAAAAAAAATCTAGAATTTTGTCAAATACTGAGATAAGCTCATGCGTCTCAACGCAGATGATGTCTTTTTACCCTTTGTAAATTGTCAAGTATTTATTCTTTCAAGCTATTCTGAAAATAAGCTTCTTGACTGCCTAAATCATGAAATCTACTCAATTAGTAGGTTGAGTTTGCACTAATGTTGCTTTCTGGATGAGTTGTTTGTACCATTTCCAACAATTCAGTTCATAGGGCTTTTCACAGTATAGTTTTCAATGAAGACCTCAATACTATAGAATTCCATCATATTGAAAGTATTAGTAGAAGTAATTTTAGAACTGGTTTTCTAATCTCTTATGACCAAACTACGCTCTGAATTATATCTAAATTTAAAAATCATGCTCTATGGGGCACCTGGGTAGCTCAGTCAGTTAAGCATCCAACTTTGGCTCAGATCATGGTCTCGCAATTTGTGAGTTCGAGCCCTGTGTTGGGCTCTTTTTTGACAGCTCAGAGCCTGGAGCCTGCTTCGGATTCTCTGTCTCCCTCTCTCTCTGCCCCTCCCCCACGTGCACTCTGTCTCTCCCTCTCAAAAATAAACAAACATTAAATTTTTTTTTTTTAAAGTTTTAAAAACCATGATCTCCATGAACTGAATTCAATAAAGAACTTTCTCTCCTCTGGACTCCTATGTACACAATCCACTATCCCCAAGAATGAAGTAGCTTTATTGTTAATCTTCATAAAAGTGGAACATTCAACCAAAAAAAAAAAAGTATTAAACATTCCATCCCCCAGGATAACAGCTGTTAGTCCCTGCTGCATGGCCCTGCTATGTTCTCTATGCATATGTAAACAAACGCGTTTTACTCTGGACGTCTGCTGTACATATTTTTTATAAGCAATTATAAAACTGGAGTCATAGTGTCTAACTTCTGCTCATGTTGCTATACCTTGTCTTTCACTCTGCAATCCAGACATTTCCCATTTCTGTCAGGCCAGAGCACCTTGCAGGTGGAGCCCCCCTCAATGTTAAAGAGACCATGGAGGGCAGTGCCCTGGTAGCTTCTGTTTACAAAGCCTGTGCCTGGCTTGGACAGGAGCTCAACAGTTCCCACCAACATGGAGGGATACTCTTCTCCCTAAGAACATCCCCAGTGTCCTCTGAGGTTGGTGGCAAAATATTTTTATGTATGGCTCGGGGTCAGAAACCAGGGCTCCGCTCATTGGCTTCAACCACTACAGCTACAGAAAAGCAGAAGGAAAAAGCTACAGGAGAATCAGGAGGAAAGCAGAGAAGAGCAGAAAACACAGATCAGGGCTGGGCCCTGAGAGGCAGGACTTGGCTCCGCCTCAGTCCCAAGGGACAATGTGGAAAGAGGGCAGGCATCTGGCGGGTGAGGATTTCTGTTGAAATGGGCTGTAAAGTGAATAAGGATCCAGAAAGGAAGGTGAGAGATTAGAACTACAAATGCGGCAACAAAAAGGTAAAAGAAGGAAACCAAAGCCTCACATGGGCTCCTGGAGGCCAGGGTAGAGCTGAGGGAAATCTTCCTTCTTCTTTGACAAAAAATAACCTAACACTAAAGGAGCTTTTATACTGTGCTTGGGAGACTGTCAAATACTTTTAATCAAGAACCACACCAATCACCAGAGGGCAACAGGGGAAAAAAAGGAAGGAAGGGTGCTTATGTCATAGACATTGGAATACCCTATTAGTTTCAGAAAGTAGGTTTTGTTTTAAGTGGGGAAGAAAGATTTTTAATTGAAGCAAAATTCATGTAACATACAATGAACTATTTTGGCACATACAATTCAGTGGTATTTAGTGAATTCATTATGTTGTGCAACCACCTCTCTCTAATTTCAAGACTTTCTTTGCCCTCAAACACTCTGTATCCATTAAGTAACAAAGGGGAAATCGAGGCAATAAAACTTTGTTGGATAAATGACATTTTTGTCTCACTCGAGACTGAGGGGGCTTGGCCAGAGGTGGCTAACTTCTCCCAGGAGGAGCTCAAAGTTGAAGGACGGACCCTCAGGTGGAGGGCAGGCAAGCCAAGAACATACACTGCTTTCTACAATCTGGCCTCAAGAGTTGCTAAAAGAACATTCAATACCAACAGAGACAGAAATCTGCATTTGTTGTAAAAAAAAAAAAAAAAAAAAAAAAAAAAAAAAAAAAAAAANAAAAAAAAAAAAAAAAAAAAAAAAAAAAAAAAAAAAAACATGAGATGTGGGCAGGCAGGGGAGAAAACATGGTGCCCTAGTCTCCCCTGCCTGACAGAGAACTGGGGCCAGAACCCTAGTAGATGGCATTCCTGCCCCTTCTTTTAGGTGAAGGCACACGAGGCTCTCACATGCTGGGGAACTGTGCGCACAGTACAATAACCACCTTTATTTACCTTGCAGGCTGCCACCGACATTACCCTCATCACCCGGGTACACGTTTCTCCTTGATCTTCCTAATGGCTGCAGCAGATTCTGACGTCCAGATGTGCCACAATTTCTTTACTGCTACCCCCAACGGCAGGGCATGAACTCCATTACATTTGTGAAGATGGTATCAATAGTAAGTATCTTGAGTGTCCCGTGGGAGCATTAAAAACCCCACTTTTTTTTTTTTTAATTAAAACCAAAGCTATCGTGTATTCCCAAGACATCACTGGCCAACGCTCCTTCTTCACCACAGGAAAGCAGGGGAGGCAAGGCTGCAGGGAGCGGTGAGGACACGGTGGCAGCACCCACTCCGGGAAGCCACAAGATCAGTGATGTTTTCATGTAAGGAAGAAGCCTGGGCTTATCTAAGACAGAGGAAAGTGGCTGCAAGGAAGCCTTGCTGTTCTGGTGGGCTCCTCAGAGCACTGATAGCTGCATTTTAATCACCTGTCTTCTCCATTAGTCCAGGAGATGCCTGAGGTTCTAAGGCAGCCTTAGAACCATGCCTAAATTCAGATTCTATTCTTGATTACAAAACCGTCAATGCCAGTATTTATGTTATTCTTTTGAATACGGCCAAGAATGGGTCAGGTCTCAGAATAATGGTTTAACATACCTGAAACACAATGACCCCAGAAGCCAGAACCAGCCTGGAGCTTGTACACAGAAGAGAAAACATTTCCACATCTCTGGATATCCCAGGCACGAGTCACAGCTTAGAGTGGCTAATAAAGTAGGAATATGAGAACCTCACAGTCAATCTAGGTGGTAGGGAGTCAATTCCAGGTCATTCACATGGAAAGAAAACAAGTTCTTGTTAGGAAAGAAAATCTGATTATTATTGCTTTTTTAAAAACCAAAGCTAGGGGCACCTAGGTGGCTCAGTCTAGCTGAATGTCTGACATTGACTAAGATCATAATCTCATGGTCCGTGAGTTCGAGCCCTGCGTCAGGCTTGCTGCTGTTAACGTGGAGCCCACTTGTGGATCCTCTGCCCCCTATTCTCTCTGTCTCTCCCCCACTCACGCACTCATGCTCTCAAAAATAAACACTTAAAAAAAAAAAAAAGCTAGTTACAACTGAATTTAAAAACCCAAAATAGACCCAAATAACCAATTTTAAGAACGGGCAAGGTAGGGGCGCCTGGGTGGCTCAGTCAGTTAGGCATCCAACTCTTGATTTTAGCTCAGGTCATGATCTCACGGTTCATGAGTTCAAGCTCTGCACTGGGCTCTGCACTGACGGCACAGAGCCTGCTTGGAATTTTCTCTCTCTCAAAATAAATAAATAAACTTAAAAAAAAAAAAAACAACAAAGCAAACACAGAAACAGTAATTCTCAACTAAGGGCAATGTTGTCCCTCTCAGACAGGTTTAGAAATGCCTAAAGGTGTCCTTACATTGTCCCAATGACAAAGTTGGCTGCTGGCATCTAGTGGACAAGAAACAGGGACAATAGTACACAAATAATCCACATACACATACCAAAATGCAGTGTACAACACAACCTCATTGAGAAATACTGCTTTAGGAGAACTACAAGTTCAGCTTACAAACTGTAAGGTGCCTACTATGTGTGACACATGGTGCTGGGAACAGGAAGTAAAAGGGAAACAGATTTCAGGCTCCCGCCTGATCCAGAACTCACTGAGATAGATATCAACATCACAATACAGTCAAAGTCACACAGTGAGCAGTGCCCAAATAGAGGGGGGTACAGTGATGGGGTGGGCCACAGCAGACCCCAACAGGCTGTCCAGCCAACAGGCTTCCCTCCATTTCCTTGCTGGCAAACCCCAGGTTTTGTATGCAGTCTCACTGCTCCCTCATTGTGACCCAGGGCTAAAACCTGACTGGTTTGAACCTGTGTGACAGGTAGCTGCCAGCTGCTAGTGCCTACTGAGCACTTGAAATGTGAATCTTCTGAGTTGAGAAGTGCTGAGTGCAAAACACAACCTGGATCTCTGAGACCCTTGTATAAAAAATAAAAAAGAATGCAAAATATTTCAGTAACAATTACTGATAGTGATTAGATGTCGAACAATATTTTTAATATACTGCATTATGTAAACTATTTATCAAAATGACCTCCCAAATGACTTTTTAAACATTTTAAAGTTTAAAATGTCCCCATTGGACAGTGCTATCCTACTTCAGCCAGTGATAGCTAGGGGGTGGGGGTAAGCCACATGTCCTGGTTCTGGATAAGATGTGAGGAGTCTGTGGGCAGCTTCTGGAATAAGTACCTTTGTTCTTGGTCACATTAAACTACATGTATGATAAAACTGCAGAAACATACTGGGGCGCCTGAGTGGCTCAGTTGGTAAGCATCTGGCTTCAGCTCAGGTCATGATCTCGCAGTTCGTGGGTTCAAGCCCCGCACTGGTCTCTGTGGTGACAGCTCAGAGCCTGGAGCCTGTTTCAGATTCTGTGTCTCCCTCTCTGACCCTCCCCTGCTCGTGCTATCTCTCTCTCTCTCAGAAATAAAAAACATTAAAAAAAACTGCAGAAGCATAAACACACATATTAAAACTGGAGAAATCTGAATAAGGTCAGCGGACTGTATTACTTCATCTTCTGGTTATGATACGGTGCTATAGTTATGCAATAGGTGAAGGGTACTGATCTCTCTATATTATAATTGCATGAGAATTGACTACTACCTCAAAACAAACAGTTCAGAGACAGAGAAGTGAAGGGAAGAGAAGGTCCCCTTCCGACCCTGGACACTGGGGCCCTGCAGGAGTCTGCAGTACTGCAGCAGCTATCTGACAACTGGGTAAAAGCTGGACTGAATGGAACCAAGGTCAGGAAAAGAGGGACAGGCAGAATTCAGGTCCTTGCTCACATCACTCAGCTGCTGGATTAACCAGCTCAGAGGATTTTGTCAGGTGCAGTAACTTGCCCTTTTCAAAGCTAAACTGAGTTGGGAGTTTCCTTACTTGGGAGTCAAAAGTGACCTCACCAGTACAAATGGTGACTGGAGAGAACACAGAAGGACAAGATTCACCGAGACCAGGAGATGGGGAGTTTCAGAGGAGACTCAGGAGGAGAAGGATGGGTGCCCTAAGCAGAAGGGGTGGCCTCCTAAGCAGAAGAGAGGTCATGTTCCTGAGAAAAAGCAAGGTCTCTCCCTAAAAGTTAACAAACAGGAATTTGACGCAACGGTTAGTTTTGAGTACCTTAGCCACAGCCCAACTTAGGGTCAACTGGTGGAGGGCACTGACCTGTAGCCTCCCCAACAAAGGAGCAAAGCTGTTCAAAAGGGGCTGGTATCCAGTGCAGGTCAGGAAGATTTGATGATGAGCCTATGAGGTGCTGCAAAGAACTTGTGAAATGGAAAACCCTGCACAGAGACCAAGGTACTTCCAGTTTTCAAAAGACGATATTAATCAGTGCAACTGATGCCAATCCCCAAAAATATTCTGGAGGGGTTCACCAGAACCTGGTGTGTGTGGGCACTGAAAGGAGAGCAGCGAGGTCCAGGAGCCAGCATGGAGGCCAGAGAAACCGCAATGTCAGAGAGACTACTTCCTCTCCCACCAGCTGGTAGGGAACAGCAAGGAAGTACAAGGCCTCTCCAGAGAGCCTTCATTTAATTTTAAAAACAATTCTTGGGGCAGCCTTTGATGTACAAGGCCTCAGGGATACAAAGATGACTCACAGGTCTGTGGTTCTGAAGCCCAGAGGCAAGGACATTCAGGGCAGCTGAATGGAGCATGAACCACAACATTGGCTGAAGTGAACACCTGCTCTGCGCTAGGCCTGGGAGCACCGTCAACCTATTTAGTCCCCTGCCCACTGTGAGGCAGACACATGTGAGTTCTGTTTTACAAATAAGGAACCAAGGCACAGACTATTAGAAGAAAGACCTAATGTCACTGTTGGAATGTTTCCACCTGTGCACATCTTACCTTCTCAATAAAAGGTAAAACTAGCAGCAGTACCATCACAAGTTCAGGGTGACAATGACACGGGATAGGAGCAGCCCAGGCAAGAAAGGAACTCAAGATGGAATGAATTCCTGCCTTAAAGAACTAAGCACTCAAATCACAAAATTATTTTTAAAAAATTCTTTTTAATATTTTATTTATTTCTGAGAGAGAGAGAGAGAGAGACAGCGTGGGCAGGGGAGGGTCAGAGAGAGACGGAGACAGAATCTGAAGACAGGTTCCAGGCTCTGAGCTGGCTGTCAGTACAGAGCCTGACGCGGGGCTCGAACCCACGAACCATGAGATCATGACCTGAGCCGAAGTTGGACACTTAACCAACTGAGCCACCCAGGCACCCCTCAAATCACAAAATTAGAAAAGGACAAAGAGCAAACACCAAAGAAAGAGAAGACATCATAAAATAAAAGCAGAAATTAACACGAAAGCAAATATTAGCTATTCACAACACAGAAAAAGAAATTTCTACTTCATGATACTAAAACTAGCATGACCATCTTACCTAAATCCAATCCAAACAAAAAATACAATACAATGTCACATATGAACACGTATGTAAAAATACTAAAGACTAGTAAACTTAATACAATGGAATACTTTTTGAAAATTGTCCACAATTAAGGAGGGGTTAATCCAGAAAGGGAAGAGAGATTTAATTAACAGGCCACTGTGAAAACCTGTATCATAAAATCTAACTGACAAGTAATATGGCCTTTAACGAAATCCACTCATTCCTGATTAAAATTAAAAAATTTAGAAAGCAACATCAACAAAATGGCAAAGCAAGCAGCTCCAAACTCCTATTCCTCCAGAGAAACATAAAATAAAACAAAATATGCATGCAGAAACTGTCAGAACCAACTTTGTATGAACTTGGGAAAACAGTCCAATGTTTAAATTTTTTTTTAATGTTTTATTTATTTCTGAGAGAGAGACAGAGAGAGAAAGACAGCATGAGCAGAGGAGGGTCAGAGAGAGAGAAAGATACAGAATCCGAAACAGGCTCCAGGCTCTGAGCTACCTATCAGCACAGAGCCCAACAAGGGGCTCGAACCCATGAACCGTGTGATCATGACCTGAGCCAAAGTCGGATGCTTAACCGACTGAGCCACCCAGGGGCCCCTGCAGTCCAAGGTTTATAGCAACCAAATGAACGAAGAATCAAGGAAAAAAAAGCAAAAACTGTTGATTTTGGCTCAAGTCATGATCTCAGGTCCCTGGGTTCGAGAGCAGAGCCTGCAAAAAACAACAGTTTTTGTTTTTCTCTGTCTTTCTCTCTCTGCCCCTCCGCCCCCAAAGTAAATAAACTTAAAAAAAAAAACAAAAAACAAAAAACATTAAGGGCACCTGGCTGGCTGTCGGTTAAACATCCGACTTTGGCTCAGGTCATGATCTCACAGTTTGTGGGTTCGAACCCCGCGTCGGGCTCTGTGCTGACAGGTAGCTCAGAGCCTGGAGCCTGTTTTGGATTCTGTATCTCCCTTTCTCTCTGACCCTCCTCTGCTCACGCTGTCTCTCTCTCTCTCAGAAATAAATAAAACATTAAAAAAGAGAAAAAGAAAAAAAAACTGACAAATGGTGGGAAAGCTTTGTGGCAATCTTCCCTGCCCTCACTCCACCTCCTCCCTGGCTGGGCAATAGACAGTCTTGCAGATGGCAGCCTCTATTTTCAGTGTGAGGCCCTGGTCCCCAGCTCCAGAGGATGCAGAGCAGACTTTACTTGCAAATTACTGTGTCTGTCTGTTCTACCGTGTCTGGGGGCTACCTGAGGGGCTGACACAGGGTGGTCATCTCTGTTTTTACCTAATTCAGAATCCACACAGGGTGAAAAATCACAGGCACTGCTCCAAAACATTGTAAGGCAATGGAAAACCCACGGCCACCCAGAGCAAAAGATAATGACTAAGATTCCCTAAAGCAATGGAGGAAAAGCCAAGAAGAAATCTAGGGAAATTAGGACATTCCAAAGTGTACAACTATACTAGGGAATTGAGAAAGCCATGCACACGCCTCGGACAGGCTACATGCTCAGAAAAGTCCAGAGAAGATTTGAAACTTTCACCCACTATCTAATTACAGCCTCAACACAAGCGACAAGTAAAGGCTTTGGCTCTGTGTTTAAGTAGTACTCTAGCACAGAGCCAATCTGCACAGACTGAGACTCTTTTTTTAAACCTTCTGGCAATCAAGGAAATTTCAGCCCAAACACTGGCAGAACACAAGTGAAACCTTTAACAATCAAGAATAGCAAACTCCAGGCTAAGCCTGGCTGGCTCTGTCAGTAGAATATGCAACTCTTGATCTTGGTGTCAGGGGTTCAATCCCCATGGTGGGTGCAGAGATTAAACAAACAAACAGGGGTGCCTAGGTGGCTCAGTCAATTAAGCATCCGACTTCAGCTCAGGTTATGATCTCACAGTTCATGGATTCAAGTCCTGCATCAGGCTCTGTGCTGACAGCTCAGGGCCTGGAGCCTGCTTCAGATTCTGTGTCTCCCTCTCTCTCTCTGCTCCTCCTCTGTTTACGCTCTCTCTCTCTCTCTCAAAAATACACTTTAAAAAAGGTTTTTTGCAAACAAACCAGCAAACCCTGTGCAAGAGGGAGAATCTGATTCCGGATTACAATATTCAAGTGTCCAGTTTCCAATAACAACAATAATCACAAAGTATACAAAGAAAAAGAGGGGCACCTGGCTGGCCTGGTCAGTAGAGCATGTGATCTTGGGTTTGTAAATTCAAGCCTTACATTGAGTATAGAGATAACTTAAAAAAAATTTTTTTTCATGTTTGTTTATTTTTGAAGGAGAGAGAGACAGAGACAGAGCATGAACAAGGTGGGGGTGGGGTGGGGGTGCAGAGAGAGGGAAACATAGAATCTAAAGCAGGCTCCAGGCTCTGAACTATCAGCACAGAGTGCCATAGAGGGCTCAAACTTGCAAACTGCAAGATCATGACCTGAGCTGAAGTCAGGTGCTCCAACAACTGAGCCACCCAGGTGCCCCCCCAAAAATAAAATCTTTAGGGGCACACCTGGGTGGCTCAGTTGGTTAAGCATCTGACTCTTGTTATTGGCTCAGGCAATGATCTTAGGATCAGGCGATCTAGCCCCTCGTGCTCTGGGCTGAATGTGGAGCCTGCTTGGGATTTTCTCTCATCTCTCTGCCCCTCCCTTGCTTGCAGATCCATGCACACACTCTCTCTCTCAAAATAAATAAACTTTAAAAATAAATAAATAAAGGGACACCTGGGTGGCTCAGTCAGTAAAGTGTCCAACTCTTGATTTCAGCTCAGATCATGATCTCTCAGCTTGTGGGACAGAGACCCGAAGTGCGCTCTGTGCTGACACCATGGAGCATGTTTGGGATTCTCTCTCCCTCTCTGTCTCATCAACCCCCTCTTTCGTGCACACACATGCCCCCTCTCTCTCAAAATAAATAAACTTTTAAAAAACCTTAATAAAAGCATGACTTACTTATTAAGGTTTTTTTTTTAAAGTTTATTTATTTTGAGACAGACTGAGAGAGGGCTTGCTAGTGGGGGAGGAGCAGAAAGAGATGGGGTTTAGAGGATCCGAAGCAGGCTCTATGCTAAGACCAGATAGCTCGATACGGGGCTCAAACTCACAAACCGTGAGATCATGACCTGAGCTGCATCAGACACGAGCTGACTGAGCCACCCAGATACCCCTAAGATTTTTAAGTAAAATCTATATTCAACATGGAACTTGAACTTACAACCCCAAGATCAAGAGTCGCATGCTCTACCAACTGGGCCAGCCAGGAGCCCAAGTATAACCCATTTAAAGAGTAGAACAAATCAACAGAAACCATTCCTGAGGATATCTAAACGCTGGGCTTACTAGACAAAGAATTAAAATCAACAGTCTAAAACATGTTCAAAGAAGTAAAGGAAATCATGGACAAAGAGCTAAATAAAACCAGGAAAATGATGTCTGAACAAAATGAGAACGCCAATAGACAGAAGCTGTAAAAAAGGGAACAAATTTAAAGCTGAACAGCACAATAACTGAAATGAAAATTTCAGCAGAGCAATTTGACAGTAGGTTTGAGTAAGCAGAAGAAAGACTTCAGGCACCTGAAGTTAGAACATCTGAAATTATCCAGTCTGTGGACCAGAAAGAAAAAGGGATAAAGAAAAGTGAATAGAGCCTAGGAATATATGGGACACCATCAAGAAGACCAACACATACATTATGGGAGCCCCAGAAGCCCAGGAAACAGAAAAGAGGCAGAAAGAATATTTGAAAAAATAATGAGCAAAAAACTTCCCAAGTTCCATGAAAGATTAATCTACACATCCAAGAAGCTTAATGAACTCCAAGCAAAATCAACTCAAAGAGATCATACTAAGACACATAGTCAAATCTCTAAAGAGATAATCTTGAAAGCCATAAAAAACAAGTGATTTGTCTGGATTCTCAGTAAGACAAATGATTTCTCACCAGAAACCATGGAGGCCATAAGGCAGTGGGATGACATATTCAAGAGGCCGAAAAGAAAAGACTGTCAGCAAAAATTATCCTCCAAAAATGAATGAGAAATTAAAATATTCCTAAATAAGTAAAAACTGAGAGAGGGGCGCCTGGGTGGCTCAGGCTATTCAGCAACTGATTCTTGGTTTCGGCTCAGGTCACGATCTCATGAGTTTATGAGATTGAGCCCGCGGAGAGCTCTGCACTGATAGTGTGGACCCTGCTTGGGATTCTCTATCTTTGTTCTTCCGCTTCTCTCACATGTGCATTGTCTCCCTCTCTCGTGCTCTAAATAAAAAAAAACCAAATCATCACTTTCCCTAAAAGAAATACAAATGAGAATGCTTCGAGCTAAATGAAAGGACAGTAACTTAAAGCCATATGAAGAAATAAAGAACAACCCATAAACGTATGACCAACTAATCTTTGACAAAGCAGGGAATATTGAATGGAATAAAGACGGTCTCTTCAGCAAGTGGTGCTGGGAAAACTGGACAGCTACATGCAGAAAAATGAACCTGAACCACTTTCTTACACTACACACAAAGATAAACTCAGAGTGGATGAAAGACCTAAATGTATGGCAGGAAGCCGTCAAAATCCTAGAGGAGAAAGCAGGCAAGAACCTCTCTGACCTTGGACGCATGAACTTCTTAACATGTCTCCGGAGGCAAGGGAAACAAAAGCAAAAATGAACTGCTAGGACCTCATCAAAATTAAAAGCTTCTGCACAACAAAGGAAACAATCAGCAAAACTAAAAGGCAACTGGAGGGAATGGGAGAGGTATTTGCATATCAGATAAGGGGTTAGTATCCAAAATCTATCAAGAACTTATCAAACTCAACACTCAATGAAGAAGTGGGCTAAAGACATGAACAGACACTTTCCAAAGATATCCAGATGGCCAACAGACACATGAAACGATGTTCAAGGTCACTCATCATCAGGGAAATACAAATCAAAACCACAATAAGATACCACCTCACACCCATCAGAATGGCTAACACTAACATCTCAGGCAACAACAGATGTTGGTGAGGATGCGGACAAAGAGGATCTCTGTTGCGCTGCTGGTGGGAATGCAAACTGGTGCAGCCACTCTGGAAAACAGTATAGAGGTTCCTCAAAAAATTAAAAATAGAACTACCCTACGACCCAACAACTGCACTACTAGGTATTTATCTAAGGGATACAGGTATGCTGTTTCAAAGGGGCACATGCACCCCAATGTTTATAGCAGCACTGTCAACAACAGCCAATGTAATGGAAAGAGCCCAAATGTCCATCGACGGATGAATGGATAAAGACAGACAGACAGACAGACAGACAGACAGACACACACACACACACACACACACACAGAGTGGAGTATTACTCAGCAATCAGAAAGGATGAAATCTTGCCATTTGCAACTATGTGGATGGAACTACAGGGTATTATGCTAAGCAAAATTAGTCAGAGAAAGACAAATAACGTATGACTTTACTCATATGAGGACTTTAAGATACAAAAGAGATGAACATAAAGGAAGGGAAGCAAAATTAACATAAAAATAGGGAGGGGGACAAAAACATAAGAGACTCTTAAATATGGAGAACAAACAAAAGGTTACTGGAGGGGTTGTGGGAGGGGGGACTGGGCTAAATGGGTAAGGGCATTAAGGAATCTACTCCTAAAATCATTGTTGCACTATATGCTAACTAATTTGGATGTAAATTAAAAAATAAATTTAAAAAAATGCAAAAAAGATGAAAAAATTTAGATTTATAATTTCACTTATGAGAATTAACCCTCAAGCAATATTTGCATGTGTATATTTATCAATTATATATTTTAATAAGTATTTCATCATAAAAAATTTCAATAAAATGGATTTAAAAAGTTTCATGCATGTAGATATACAATTAGTTGTAAAACATAATAATAAATGATACCAACAACTTGAAAAAGAAAAAAAGAAAGAACAATAATAAATGTAACTACACAGGGGCGCCTGGGTGGCTCAGTCGGTTAAGCGTCCGACTTCGGCTCAGGTCATGATCTCACAGTTCGGGGGTTCGAGCCCCGCATCAGGCTCTGTGCTGACAGCAAGCTCAGAGCCTGGAGCCCATTTCAGATTCTATATCTCCCTCTCTCTCTCTGACCTTCCCCTGCTCACGCTGTCTCTCTCTCTCTCTCTCAGAAATAAATAAAACATTAAATAAATAAATAAATAAATGTAACTACACAGAAAAATATAAAAGCTAATGTTATAGATTATTGCACTTTGGGTTTGTAACTGCTATTCGTGAAAATAATAATATAAAACTGGGAGGTAATGGAGACATGTAGGAGCACAGTGTTTGAATACTACTGAAATTAAGTTGGTATTATTCAAACTAAGTTGTTAAAAGATTAAGATGTTAATTGTAATCCCCAAGGTAACCTCTAAGAAAACAACTAATAAGTATAGATAAAAAGAAAGAAGGGAATCAAAATGGTATGCTACAAAGAAAGTCAACTAAATATATATGGCAATAATGGAGGATTTCAGGAACAAAAAGCATGTAAGACAACCAGAAAGCAAACAGATAAATAACAGAAGGAAATTCTTTCTTAATAATCACTTGAAATGTAAATGGAATAATCTCTTCACTTAATAAAAGACAGAGATTAGGGCATCTGGGTAGCTCAGTCAGTTAAGCATCTGACTCTTGATTTCAGCTCAGGTCATGATCTTGCAGCTCACAGGTTCAAGCCCCACATTGGGCTCTGTGTGGACAGTGCAAAGTCTGCTTGGGATTCTCTCTCTCTTCCCCTTCCCTGTTCGTGCTCTCCCTCTCAAAATAATAAATAGTTAAAATAAATAATAAATAAAATAAAAGATTGCCAGAATGGATAAGAAAATGAAGGCTATCTGTATGCTGACTGCAAGAGACTCGCTTTACAAAAACATAAAGTTAGAAGGAAAAGATGGGGGGGGCGCCTGGGTGGCTCAGTCAGTTGAGCCTCTGATTTTGGCTCAGGTCATGATCTCACGATTTGTGGTTCGAGCGTCATATCAGGCTCTGTGCTGACAGCTAGCTCAGAGCCTGGAGCCTGTTTCAGATTTTGTATCTCCCTCTCTCTCTGACCCTCCCTTGCTCACACAGTCTCTCTCAGAAATAAATAAAACATTAAAAAAATTTTAAAAGAAGGAAAAGATAGAAAAGATATTCCACGCAATTAATAACCAAAAGAGAGGGGCGCCTGGGTGGCTTAATCGGTTAAGCGTCCGACTTTCGCTTGGGTCATGATCTCGCGGTTTGTGGGTTCGAGACCTGCATCGGGCTCTGTGCTGACTGCCAGCTCAGAGCCTGGACCCTGTTTCAGATTCTGTGAATCCCTCTCTCTCTGACCCTCCCCTGCTCACGCTGTCTCTCTCTCTCTCTCCCCTAGAAATAAATAAAACATTTAAAAATTTAAAAATAATAATAATAATAACCAAAAGAGAGCTACAGTGACTATATTATTATGAGACAAGATAGATTTTTAAGTAAAAAGGATAACAAAAGATATTATATACTGATAAAGGTTCAATCCATCAAGGGGATACAAAAATTATAAACCTATACACAACTAACAAACATAAACCAAAATACATGAAGCAAAATTGACAGAAGTGAAGGAAGAAATACAAGTTCTAAATAATATTTGGGGATTTCAGTACCCCATTTTCAATAACAGAAAAACACAGAAGATCAACAAAGAAATGGGAGTCCTAGAACCAATTAGACCTAACATATACAGAACACTCCATCTAATAACAGCAGAATATACATTCTTCAAGTGCCTCTGAAACATTTTCCACAATAAACCACATGTTAGGCCACAAAATAAGTCTTTAAATAAATTTTGAAAGATTGAAATCACACAAAGTATCTTTACTGGCCAGTGTGGAATGCAACTAGAAGTTAAAAATGAAAGGAAAACTGGAAAACTCACAAATACGTGGAAATTAAACATACTCTTTTTTATTTATTTTTTAATGTTTGTTTATTTTTCAGAGAGAGAGAGACAAAGACAGAGCATGATCAGGGACGGGCAGAGAGAGAGGAGACCAAATCCAAAGCAGTCTCCAGGCTCTGAGCTGTAGGCACATAGCAAGATGCAAGGCTTTAACTCATGAACCTCAAGATCATGACCTGAGCTAAAGTTGGACGCTTAACCAACTGAACCACCCAGGTACCCCCATACTCTTTTCTTTACATGTTTATTTATTTATTTTGAGAGTGTGTGCACGAGCGTATACCTGTTCATGAGCAGGGAAGGGGCAGAGAGAGAGGAAGAGAGAATCCCATGCAGGCTCCAGCACTGTGAACAAGGAGCCTGGATGCAGGGCTCAATCTCATGAACCGTGAAATCATGACCTAAGCTGAATCAAGAATTGGACACTTAACTGACTGAGCCACCCAGGCACCCAGAATATTAAACATATATATATATATATTTTTAATGTTTTTTTATTGAGAGAAAGCACAAGCAGAGAGAGGGGCAGAGAGGGGAGCAGAGGATCTGAAGCAGGCTCAGGGCCATCAGTGCAGAGCCCAATGTGGGGCTCGAACCAACGAGCCAGGAGATCATGACCTGAGCCACGGTCAGATGATCAACTAACTAAGCTATCCAGGTGCCCAGAAATTAAACATATTCTTTAAAAAAGAAAAAAAAAAAAAAGAATGAGTCAAAGAAAAAAAAAACCACAAGGGAAATTGGAAAATACCTTGAGATTAATGAAATTTAAAGCACAACAAATTAAAACTTAAGGGATGCAGTGAAAATAGTGCTCAGAGGGAAATTTACAGCTATAATAAGAAAGATCTCAAATCAATAATCTAACTGGACAACTTAAGAAATAAGGAAAGGAGGGGTGCCTGGGTGGCTTAGTCGGTTAAGCGTCCGACTTTCGCTTAGGTCATGATCTCGCGGTTTGTGGGTTCGAGCCCCGCGTCGGGCTCTGTGCTGACTGCCAGCTCAGAGCCTGGAGCCTGTTTCAGTCTGTGAC
>NW_024080850.1:1854860-1943583 GCF_003009895.1 Hyaena hyaena | reverse complement strand
ATAAAACATTAAAAAAAAAAAATTAAAAAAAAAAAAAAAAAAAAGAAATAAGGAAAGGAGGGGTGCCTGAGTGGCTCCATCGGTTAAGCATCCAACTTCAGCTCAGGTTATGATCTTGTAGTCTAGGAGTTCGAGCCCCACACCAGGCTCTGTGCTGTCAGCTCAGAGCCTGGAGCCTGTTTCAGATTCTGTTTCTCCCTCTCTCTCTGCCCCCTCCCCTACTCATGCTCTGTCTCTGTCTCAAAAATGAATACATGTTAAAAAAAATTTTTTTTAAAGAAATGAGGAAAGGAAAAGCAAATAAACCCAAAGCTAGCAGAAAGAAGTAAATAACAACAGTTACAGAAGAGATAAATGAAACAGAGTAGAGGGATGCTTAGGTGGCTCAGTCAGTTAAGTGTCTAACTTCGACTCAGGTCATGATCTCACATCTCATGAGTTTGAGTCCTACACTGGGCTTTGTGCTGATAGCTCAGAGCCTGAAGCCTACTTTGGATTCTGTGTCTCTGGCTCTCTCTGACCCTCTGCCACTCGTGCTTTCTTTGTCTCTCTCAAAAACTAAATAAACATAAAAAAAAAAAAAACAATAGAGAAAAATAAATGAAAGCAAAAATTGGTTCTTTGAAAAGAACAATGAAAAACTGACAAGCCTTTGCCTAGACTAAGGAAAAAGAGAGGAGACTCATATTACTAAAATCAGAAATTAAAGTGGAGACATTACACCCAATTTTAAGGAAATAACAATTATATGAGTAATATATTTTAATGCTTTTTTTTTTTCTAGGAGAGAGAGATAGACAGCGTGAGCAGGGGAGGGTCAGAGAGAGAGGGAGTCACAGATTCTGAAACAGGCTCCAGGCTCTGAGCTGGCAGTCAGCACAGAGACCGACACGGGGCTCAAACCCATGAACCGCGAGATCATGACCTAAGCAAAAGTCGGACGCTTAACCAACTAAGCTACCCAGGCGCCCCTATATGAGAGTAATATAAACAATTGTGTACACCAACAAATTAGATAACTTAGATGAGATGGACAAACTCCTAGAAAGAGCCAATCTGCTAAAACTGAATCAAGAAGAAAAAATCTAACTAGATCTATAATGACTAAGGAGATTGAATCAATAACCAAAAACCTCCCATCAAAAGAGTCCTGAATCAGATGGTTTTACTGATGAATTGTACCAAATGTGTAAAGAATTACCACCGATCCTTCTAGAACTCTTCCAAAGAGGAGCGAACACTTCATAACTCATTCTCTCAGGCAAACATCAGCCTAACAGTGAAGCCAGACAAAGACACTATAAGAAAATTACAAAATCTTACGAATTTTGAGCCAAAATCCTCAACAAAACATAGCACACTGAATTTAGTAGCATATTAAAATGATTATATACCATGACCATGTTTGACTTATTCTAAGAATGCAAGAATGCCTAAATACACAAAAATCAATGTAATACACCACATTAATAAAGGAAAAACCACAATCATCTCCAGTGATGTAGAAAAAGCATTTGACAAAAACTTTTCACAAAATACATACTTTCATGATAAAAACACTTTATAAACTAGGTCTAACTCAACAAAACCTATATATAAAAAAGCTACAGCTAACATCATACTCAATGGTGAAAGTCTGAAAGTTTTTCCCCTAAAATCAGAAATAAGACATGGATGCTTGCTTTTACCACTTCTATTCAACAAGTATTGGTGCTTTTAGACAGGAAAAAAGGCAAGAAAAAGAAGTAAAAGCTATCCAAATTGAAATGGAAGATGTAAAACTACCTCTATTCAGAGAGGACCTGATCTTATACATAGAAAACCCTAAAGATTAAACACACACACACACCATTAGAACTAATAAATGAGGGGCACCTAGGTGGCTCAGTTGGTTAAGCATCTGACTCTTGATTTTAGCTCAGGTCATGATCTCATGGTTTGTGGGATCAAGCCCTGCTTCTGCTTCACCCTAATGCAGAGCCTGCTTAGGCTCTCTCTCTCTGCCCTCCCCCTCTCTGCCCCTCCCCTGCTCACTGATGTGCACACACGCTCTCTCAAAATAAATAAATAAAAATTTTTAAAAAAATAAATGAACTCAACAAAACTGCAAGATATAAAAGCAACATGAAAATATCAGTTGCATTTCTATATACAATGAATAATCCAAAAAAGAAATGAACAAGTCCATTCAAAATAACATTGTGAAGAATAAAATACCTAAAACAAATTTAACCACGGAGGCTGTTACTGACTGAATGTGTTCCCTCCAAATTCATATACCGAAGCCCTAACCCCCAGCGTGACTATATTTGGGGTAAGCAACCAATGATCATAAGATGGAGTCCTGACCCAATAGGATTAACGTACAGTAGCTCCCCTTTATTTGCAGGGTATACTTTCTAAGACTCACAATGGATATCTGAAACCACAGATAATACCAAACCCTATATATACTATGTTTTTTCCTATACACTCATACCTATGATAAAGTTTAATTTGTAAATTAGGCACAGTAAAAGACTGACAATAAAAAAGTAAAACAATTATAATATACTGTAATAAGAGTTATGTGAATATGGTCTCACTCGAAACATCTTATTGTATAGTACTCTTCATTTGGTAATGATGTGAGACAATAAAATGCCTACATGATGAGATGAAGTGAGGTAAGTGGTGCAGGCATTATGTCGCGTTAGGCTACTGCTGACCTAAAGACATGTTGGAAGGAAGATCATCTGCTGTGGGACCATGGCTGACTACAGATAACTGACGCTGCAGATTGGGGCAGGGAGGACTGACCTTACAAGAAGAGCACCAAAGAGCTCCCTTGCTCTCCCTCTCCATGAATCCAGAAAAGGCCATGTGAGCACACAGTAAGTAGATAGCCATCTGCAAGCCAGGAAGAGTCTTCCCCAGAAACTAACCTTGTCAGACCTTGATCTAGGACATCTAGTCTCTAGAAATGTGAAAAAATTAATTTCTGTTGCTTAAGCCACCAAGTCTATGGTGTTTTGTTACAGCAGTCTGAGCTAATACAGAGGAATAAGACTTACACACTGAAAATTCTAAAACACTGCTGAAAGAAATTAAAGGCCTAAATATATGAAAAGACATCCTGGGTTCATGAATTAAAATACATAATATTCTAATGACAATACCACCCAAAGTGATCTGAAGATTCAATGTGAGCTCTACCAAAATCCCAAGCATTATTTCTGCAAAACGGAAAAATCCACCCTAAAATTCATATGGGATCTCAAGGAACCTTGAATAGCCAAAAAAAAATCGTGAAAAAGAAGACCAAAGGGGACCTCAGTTGGTAAAGCATGGGACTCCTGAGGTCGTGAGTTCAAGCCACATGTTGGGGGTAGAGTTAAATTAAAAAAAAAGAAAAGAAAAAAAGAAAGGGAACAAAAGATCAAAGTTAGAGGATGGAGGACTCACACTTCCTGATTTCAAAACTTACTACAAAGCTACAGTAACCAAAACAGTATGACTGGCAAAAAGACATACAGACCAACAGAACAGAAATGAGAGCTCAGAAAAAACAAACCCTCGTTCATAGCAGCACTCTCAACAATAGCTAAACATGGAAAGCGCCTAAGTGTCCATCAACTGATGAATGGATCAAGAAGATGTGGTTTACCTATACAATGGAATACTACATGGCAATGAGAAAGAATGAAATCTGGCCATGTGTAGCAACATGGATAACTTGAGGGTGTTATGCTGAGCGAAATAAGTCAGGCAGAGAAGGACAAATATCATAGGTTTGCACGTATAGGAGGATTAGGGGGAACTTAACGGAGGACCATGGGGGAGAAGGAGGGGGGAAATGGTGGGGGAAAGGGAGACAGGCAAACCATGAGAGACTCTCCTGAATACTGAGAACAAACTGAGGACTGATGGATGTGGGGGGGAAGGAGGAGATGAGCATGGACGGGGGCACTTGTGGGGATGAGCACTGGGTGTTATATGGAAACCAACTTGACAACTATTTGTAAAAAAAATAAAAATTAAAAAAAATTTAAAAAAAAGAAAAAATAAACCCTCACATGTATGTTTAACTGGTTTTTGGCAAAGATGCCAACCAAGACCAAGATCGAGAGCAGTCTCTTCAACAAATGGTACTAGAAAAATTGGATATCCACATGCAAAATAATGAAGGTGGATCCTTACCTTACACCGTATGTAAAAATTTACTTAATATGGGTCAAAGACATAATTTAAGAGCCTTAACTATAAACATTCTTAGAAGAAAACAGGGGTGGGGGCTAGCTGGTTCAGTTTGTAAAGCATGAGGCTCTTTATCTCACAGTTGTGCGTTCAAACCCCACATGTGTATAAAGCTTACTTTAAAAAAAAAAAAAAAAAAAACCAGGAAGGGGCAACTGGGTGACTCAATCGGTTAAGTATCCAACTCCTGGTTTCAGGTCAGGTGATGATCTCACAGTTCGTGGGTTCAAATCCCACACTGTGCTCCACATTGATAGCTCAGGATCTGTTTGGGATTCTCTCTTCCTCTATCTCTTCCCCTCCGCCCACCATTTGCAAGTGCGCGCTCTCTCGCTCTCTCTCTCTCAAAAACAGATAAACTTTGGGGGAAAAAATACTGGGAAGACCTACGTGACTTGGATTTAGCAATGGTTTCTTAAATATGATCCCAAAAGCAAAGGCAACAAAAGAAAAAAAATTAACAAAATGGACCTCATTAAAATTAAACGCTTTTGTGCAAAGAATACTATCCAACCTGAAATTAATGTAACAATGTGTCAGCTAGTACTTGAAATTAAAACAAAAAATAAAAAAATAAAAAATAAACTATTTAGAGTGTGAAAGGAGGGGTGCCTAGGTAGCTCAGCTGGTTAAGCGTCCAACTTCAGCTCAGGTCATAATCCCACGGTTTGTGGGTTTGAGCCCGGTATCCGGCTGGACTGACAGCTTGGAGCCCGGAGCGCGGAGCCTGCTTTGGATTCTGTGTCTCCCTCTCTCTCTGCGCTCTCCCACTTGTGCTCTCTCTCTCTCAAAAATAAATAAAAGCATTAAAATATATAATAAATTAATTTAAAAAAAGAATGTGAAAGGACAGTCCAAAGAATGGGAGAAAATTATTTGTAAATTATGTATGTGATAGCAGTTTAATATCTAAAATTTATCAAGAATTCCTACAACTCAAAAACAAGGAGAAGATCAACATCCAACTAAAAATGTTTATGGCCACTTGACTCATAACTGTCAAAACCTGGAAGCAAACAAGATGCCCTTCAGCAGATGAACAGATAAACTGTGGTCCCTCCAGAGAATGAAATATTACTCCATGCTAAAAAGGAGTTGTCAAGCCATGAAAAGACAAGGAGAAAACTTAAATGTACTGTACATCACTATAACTGAAAGAAGCCAGTCTGAAAAAGACTCCATGCTGTATGATTCCAAACAAATGACATTCTGGAAAAGGCAAAAGGATGAAGAAAAAGATTAGTGGTTGCTGGGGGTGGGTGTAAGGTGGTAGCGAGGGGAGAAGGGCAGAACATAGAGGATTTCAGGGCAGTGAAGATACTCTGTAAGATACAGTAACACCGGATACATGCCATCACACATTTTCCCAGACTCACAAAACATACAGCACCTACAGTGAACACTAATGTAAACTATGGTGATGATGATGATGATGATGTCAGTGTAGGTTCATCAATTTTAACAAATGAACCACTCTGGTAGGGAATGTCCATAATGGGGGAGGTAATGCATGCGTGGGGCCAGAGATGTGTAGGAAATCTCTACACTCTTCTCTTAATTTTGCTGTGAAGCTAAAATTGCTCTAAAAATCTTCAGTCTTTAAAAAAAGAAAGGGTAAAAGCCTTGCTTAAATTAACAGAAATAAATGTTACCCAAAGAACATATAACAACAGCCAATAAGCACATGAAAAGATGTTCAACATACGTAGTCACGAGGAAACAGCAAATTAAAACCACAATGAAGGGGCGCCTCAGTGACTGTCAGTTGAGCTTCCGCTCAGGTCATGATCTCAGGGTTCATGGGACTGAGCTCCACACTGGGCTCCGAGAAGGCACTGACAGTGAGCACCTTAATCCTTGCTAGAGATTCTCTCTCCTTCTCTCTCTGCCCCTCACTCACTCACACTTGTGCTCTCCTCCCTCTCAAAATAAACAAAAAGATAAATTTTATATTGTATATTTTACCACAATTTTAAAAAATGAAGCAAAAAATTTTTTAATTTTAGGACAAATTTAAGAATTCTTGAATAAAAAAAAAAACAGTATATTTTTCCCAGAAACAAAGGACTAACTCAATAAAGCACACCAAAACTCTGAAAGATAACAGATTACAGAAATATAAAGTCAGTAAATAAGAAAGACCTACAACTACAATAACAAAATTAAAAATGCACATTACTATGGTCTGAATGTTTGTATGGTCCCAAAATTCATACATATTTTTTTAATTTTTTTTTTTAATGTTTGCTTATTTTTGAGAGAGAGAGACAGAGCACAAGCAGGGGAGGAGCAGAGAGAAGGGGAGACAGAATCCAAAGTAGGCTCCAGGCTCTGAGCTGTCAGCACAGAGGCCAATGCAGGGCTTGAACTCATGAACTGCTGAGATCATCACCTGAGCCAAAATTGATGCTTAAGAGACTGAAGTACCCAGGCACCCGCCCAAAATTCACATATTCAAAACCTAATACCTAAGGTGATGGTCTTAGGACGTGGGGCCTTTAGGGAGTGATTAGATCATTAGGGAAGAGCCCTCATGAATGGGATTAGTGCCTTATAAGAGGCCCCAGAGAGCTAGCTTGCTCCTTCTGTCAAGTGAGGATGCAAGGGAAGTCTGTGACCAGGAACAAAGCTCTCACCAGACTGGCATTCTGATCTCCAACTCCCAGCCTTCAGAACTGTGAGAAATTTCTGTTGTTATAAACTAGATACACAAAAACAATTTTTTTTCCAGATATTTAATTTTGTTGTCTGTTGTTATAAACTAACCAGTACCTGGTACCTGGTATTTTGTCACATAACAGCCTGAATGGGACTAAGACACAAATCCAATTGAGTACTTTTGCACCTATCAAACTGGCAACAATGATTTCTTTCTATATGCTTGTTTCACACGCTCTTTACTACATAACTGCCGAATAGTTTTGCAGACAGCCCCACAAAGGCTTTAATAATAAGGATAAGACTAATCACTTCACACACGTGCACTTACTTAACTTTTACAACAATCAGTGAGATGAAGTACTCCTTTCAGATGTGAGGGTACTGGGACAAACTGATTAACTTGCTAAAGATCCCCAAACTGGTCAGGGCAGGGCTGGGATTCTCACCTGGGGCAATCAGACCCCACAGCCTGGTGCTGAAGTACTGCCATTAGAACCCACTTTAAAAAATTTTTTTTAATGTTTTATTTATTTTTAGGAGAGAGAGAGAGAGACAGCGTGAGCAGGGGAGGGTCAGAGAGAGAGGGAGTCACAGGCTGAAACAGGCTCCAGGCTCTGAGCTGGCAGTCAGCACAGAGCCCGACGCGGGGCTCGAACCCACGAACTGCGAGATCATGACTTAAGCGAAAGTCGGACGCTTAACCGACTAAGCCACCCAGGCGCCCCTGTATTTTTAAGATCAAATCTAAAATAAACGGGCATCTGGGTGGCTTAGCTGGTTAAGCGTCTGACTTCAGCTCAGGTCATGATCTCACAGTTCCTGACTTCAAGCCCCTCATTGGGCTCTGTGCTGACAGCTCAGAGCCTGGAGCCTGCTTTGGATTTTAGGTCTCCCTCTCTCTGCTCCTCCCCTGTTCATGTTCTGTCTCTCTCTGTCTCTCAAAAATAAATGAACATTAAAATTTTTTTAAATAAATAAAAATTAAAAAATAAAATAAACAAAGATACACACTAAGATTTTCACATAAAAATGTTCTTGGACAAATTATTTCACTTAAAAAAACATTTTTTTAATTCATTAACTTTTTTAAGTAATCTCTACACCCAATGTGGGGCTCAATCTCACAACTCTGAGATAAGAGTTACACGCTCCACGGACTGAACCAGCCAGACACCCCTTTCAAGGATAAATTATTTTAAAACTGGAAAAACAATACAAATGGCAAAAATTAAAGGAACAATTGAATAAATACATTATGGGATATTGTACAGTTATCAAAAATTACGTTCACAGAGTTTCAAGGCCATGACTAAATGATGAAAGTTTGTGATAATTATGAAATTATCAAATGGTTCATTAAAACTTGCATGTAAAAAGGCTGCAAGGAGTTGCTAATGGTTAAGAGTGATCATGTTCATTGGGTGAGAAATTCAAGAAGGCTACCACCATGCCTCCAGTTCCTAAAGGGCAGGTACCCAAAATCTTACTGAATTTCTTCAGGATAGGCTTATGGGATTTTTTTTCTTCCTTAGATATTACCTCTGAATTTCAAATGAAAAAAAATTACATAAAAATAAGCATTTAAGGGGAATAAGCCTGAAGTGCCATGGCAACAATGAAGTGTCTTGAGGTAGCACCAAACCCAGTTCACTCCCACCTTCCCTCTCTGGGGGATCCTGGTCTGTCCCTTCTCTGAGCTACAGCTAGGGCCTATTTACTAAGTGGCTCCCTGAAGACCAGGACCCTGTGGTCAAAGCATGCTTCTGGACTACTATGTCTTTATTAGCCTGACTCTGCTTTCACCCCAGCTGGCCCAGGTGAGTCTAGGTAGAAGATTCCCCATGCTGACCCAGCCGCCGTGGTGCAGAACTACCTGAGGCCCAGGTGTAGGGTAAGACTGAGGACCATGGAGGGGTCAGTTGCCAAGAGCATCCTAACTGCTTCCTTGAAATACTCCTCACACCAAGCGAGGAGCCCTGGGCAGTAACTGAAATAAGGACACAGAGAGTGGTGGGAAGAGGTAATGGAATGTAGACATGACCTATGGTCTCTGGCACCAGCTTCCCCTAAATGGAAGGCAAAGTTTGAGCCTAGACACTCCCCAGAGTCTGGACCCAAGCAGGCTACATTCTACCAGCCAGTCTCCACCTTGGGACTTATGAGATCATAGCTAGTTCCACAGGCTCCACCAACAAGACACCAGAGGGAGGCCTCGGGGCATACTCTGGTCAGACCCTGATGACAGCCACCTACCTACCCTTGAGGCTGGGCTGTGTCTCTGAGGCCACTGAGATCTCAGGGTAGACTGCCCAAGTCTGACTGCTCAAAACCATCCCATTCATTCTTATCATTCTTTCAAAAGATCCATGGACTAACTCTTTACTTCTTCTAACAGTAGGATAAAAAATCTCAATTAGAAAAGTGAGAGGTCGGGGGGCACCTGGGTGGCTCAATTAGTTAAGCGTCTGACTTCAGCTCAGGTCATGATCTCGCAGTTTGTGGGTTCAAGCCCCACATCACGCCCTGTGCTGGCAGCTCAGAGTCTGGAGCTTGCTCCAGATTCTGTGTCTCCCTTTCTCTGCCCCTCCCCTGCTTGTGTTCTGTCTCTCAAAAAAAATAAAATGTTTAAAAACTTTTTTAAAAAGAAAGAAAAGGGACAGGTCAAGGGCAGCTGGGTGACTCAATTAGTTAAGCGTCCGACTTCAGCTCAGGTCATGATCTCGCAGTTTGTGGGTTCAAGCCCCACATCACGCCCTGTGCTGGCAGCTCAGAGTCTGGAGCTTGCTCCAGATTCTGTGTCTCCCTTTCTCTGCCCCTCCCCTGCTTGTGTTCTGTCTCTCAAAAAAAATAAAATGTTTAAAAACTTTTTTAAAAAGAAAGAAAAGGGACAGGTCAAGGGCAGCTGGGTGACTCAATTAGTTAAGCGTCCGACTTCAGCTCAGGTCATGATCTCGCAGTTTGTGGGTTCGAGTCGCACGTCAGGCTCTGTGCTGTGTCTCCCTCTCTTTGTCTCTCCCCTGCTTGCACTCTGTCCCTCTCTCTCTCAAAAATAAACATTAAAAAAAAAATGTTTTTTTAATGAAAGAAAAGAGACTAGTCAGATGGTCCTGGCCATCCTTCCACTTAGCACCTAAGAGTTCTCTACAGCAGGCAAGGCCTGAGGTCACTGGCTGAACTTTCCCAGCCAGAGGCTCCTCCACCATCTACATACTGTGCCCTGAGCCCCACCATCACCAAGCCTGGAGAAATCTAAAGGACTCATCCTCAAAGCCAGACTGGATGCTCCCAGGTTTAAAATTTTTGAGTGTGTACTGAAATGCTACAAAAGCATATTTTTTCTTAGTTATCCAAGTGATTACGAAAATAAAGCAGGAATCCAATTATCTACTGCTCAAACTGCAAGGATTTTTAAAAAGCCATGACCCATAACCAGCATTAAGAAGTATCTGCAACGGGGTGCCTGGGTGGCTTAGTCGGTTAAGCGTCCGACTTTCGCTTAGGTCATGATCTCGCGGTTCGTGGGTTCAAGCCCCGCATCGGGCTCTGTGCTGACAGCCAGCACAGAGCCTGGAGCCTGCTTCAGTCTGTCACTCCCTCTCTCTCTGACCCTCCCCTGCTCACGTTGTCTCTCTCTCTCTCCTAGAAATAAATAAAAACATTTAAAAAAAAAAAGAAAGTATCTGCAGTAAGCATGTTCCATGTACTGCTTTGGCAAAGTAGTCACTCCGCCCATAAGGAAAGATTCTGTACAACAGGGTAGGGCAGGGACAGACACAGAAGAAGGGCCTGAGGCTCACAGGGAAAGTGGGGATGGAAAGAGGAGGCAGTGGAGGTGGAAGAACAGGAAGGGGCCACTCATGGAGAAGTCCCAGTTGGGAGCCAGGGAGACTAGAAAGCACACAGTGTCCAAGTAGGCTACCTCACAGACAGATGTTGTGTCTCTGGAGAGGGGACAGGAAGAGAAGCAAAGACAGGACTCCTTCACGTACAGCAATAACCTAGTAAGCTATGATGCTGGAAGAAGCAGGGGCCCCAAGAAACAGCATGAGAGAAAGGCTAGAGACTAAGTAATTAATAAGGTCCCTGTCTAAGAGTGCAGAGGAAGCAGCAGAAGACAGGTGTGAGTGCCGCAAGGCCACAGAACCAGGGGCTGGGACACCACACGGGCTCCAAAGGCCCAGGAGGCAAGTGGGCTCCAGGGCTGCCGAGCCCGAGGCATATGGACAGAGGGGAGCCCATGTGCTCAGTGTGAGGTGGTTCCAGGAGGGCAGGAGAAACTGGAATTGCAAATTGGAGTTAGTACAGGAGGATACTCTTGGGGGGGGCGAGGAGATGAGAGGATGGAGAAAGAGCAGACACTTTACTGAGAGGACAGTAAGGCCACGGGAAGGCCGTTGCCAGGAGCAAGCCCAAGCCCATCTGTAGGCAGAAGTCCATAAGGCAGGGGGAGCATGAGCTGTGGGGTTCACAGTGGAATCAGAAGGCCCAGACAAGACACTGAGGGAACCAGGTGGGCCATTAGGCAAAGGGATTTGAGATCAATGGCAGGCACATATCGGAGGGGACCAGGAATAAAGCCCGGAACGCAAGTGTCCAGAGGGTTAGATACCAGATGCAAAACCAGGTGGAGAAGCAAAGAAAAGATGTAGATGGGAATGGCCACCATCTCCTAAGAGAGGTCGGAGAAGGCAGCCCCGTCTGAACAAATGGGACCAGACAGAGAGAAGGCAGGGAAGACAGGAGCACAAACACACACTCCTTTCCCAGGCCTATAACCAAAGAAGTAGAAAGCTCAGGCCCCCCGGAATGTTACAAAACCAGTGCAAAGACAGGATTCTACTCAGGAACCCGAAGTTAAGGTCCCTTCCTTATTGTACCCTCAAGTGACAGCCCGCCTCTATGCGTCTATTGGCTGCCTCACCTAAGAGCCTACTTGGGAGCAGAGAGGTAAGCCCGGCACACACATCACCTTGAAGAATAATCTGATAAGAAGTGGAAGTGTTCAATACTCACAGGAACAATAAGCCCTTGCCAAGTCAATAAATTAGCTTCATCAACCTGGATGTTACGGAAGTTTTTCATTCCACATTTGCGGATTTCTTCAAGCTCCTGTTGATTAACAAAGCATAAAGGGGTGTCAAAAAGGGGAAAGCACCACACATTAAAGATCCCTCCTGACTCCCTCAAATTAAACCGAGTGCCAACACCACCGATGACAAAATTTCAAAGTGCGGACTTAGACTGCGCCCGGTCTGGTTAAGAGGCCCAGAGCCACAGTGGTCCCCTCAACCCTTGCCCCAGACCAAGACAAACCCCCACCTTGGTGACCCCATGGAACTCGGTGGGACAAATAACTCTTCTGCAGACATACTGCCTCCTCTTTGGGCTGGTCACCAGATCTTTGTTTGAACACCCTCAGACCCCTGCAAGGGGCAGCCACATGACAGGGGCACAAGAAAGGTGTTACAGACCTGATTTCTTCCAACCAAGATTTATTAAGCTATGAGTCAGGTGCTGAGGATATAAAGATAAACGAAACTGGGGACTAGGACCAAACACATACCTACCAGGTTTTCTAGCCAGTGCCGTAGCTGTAATTTCAGAACTCTGCCTCAGCATGGACACACAGAGAAGAGATCAACTATCCAGTCTGGGGTGGGGAGGGGGACATGTGCCTTTCACCGAGCCTTCACTTCCTCGGCTTCAAAACAGAAGCAGCAAGACCCAGAATTGAACACAACAAAGGGGAAACCACATTGTATGCAACAGAACCCTTTGCAAATGAGGGATTATGATTATACAAACAGTCCATGCTGCAAATGCCATTTGGTCCAGAAAGCACAACCACCATGACTACTTCAGGGCCCTGCCTAAGAAGTCTTCAGTCTACAATTGTCTGCTCCTCGTTTTCTCAACTGTGCACCACTGCTTCTCTGACAACTCAGTCAACGTCAACAGGCATTTTGACCCAAGCCACCCACTGCTCCGGCTTGCCCATGTTCCCAATATTCTTCATTCTCAGGTACCTGGAGTGACACAATCCCTCCAATGTCTCAACCTGGCCTCTTGTCCTTGGTACAAAATCCTCCTCCACATCGCTTTTCGGCATCCCCAGAGCACCACCTAGCTGAGTTCAGCCTCTTCTGCTGAGCAGGCAGAACAGCTTCCTCACAGCCCCTGGCTTCCTCCCTTGTTGGTCCAGTCCACGCATCCCTTTGGAACTGAGAACCCCCTCCATGTGTGGTGCTGTGGCTCACGCTGGCACCGGAGGCTCTGAATAAGCCCAAAAGATCCTCTGCACCCCACATTCCCATCACATAGGCAAGTTTACAAGGCTCCATGGGAAAACAATTCCAAAGAAAGTAGGAAGTGAGCCCGTGTTACAGGTTCTAAGTTGGAGGATGTATGGTGTGCCTGGCATGGAATAGGCGGAGAAGGACAGTGTGTCAAATGAAGGCACAGAACAGGCAGTCGGGATGTGCTGGTGCTTCATGGCAGGCGACACACCCGACCACGCTTCTTCTACAGGGTGCTGCTGCTTGTCAACCCTAGCTGCCCACCACAACCATCTGGGCTTAGGCCCCAGCCCTGGAAATTCTGGTCCAGCAACTGTGGGGTGGAGTCTGAAATGGGGATTTTTAACAAACCACATAGTGAGAGGAGAGCCACCGCCACCGGGAGATGAGCTCCACTTCTAAGCCATGGTCAGCTTCCCATAAGGAAGCTGGTTGCAATAGTTGTGGCCACTGCAGTGGGGAAAGTGTGGTCTGGCTTGTCTTCCTGAGCCTGCAGGAAGGACAGCATGGAACCTGAGAGACCACTCACCTGCCAACTGCCATCTGGTCCTCCTTCTAATGCCCAGGACTCATCAGAAATGCTTCCCTGGGGACAATGAAGCCTTCAGGATGGGGAATAAATAAATCTTACTCTATCACTCTGCCCCACTCCCCGCCTCGGGAGCTCATGGTCATGCTCACTTGCTTAATTTTCAGGACAGTGCAGGGATGGGAAGCTGGGGCTTGGGGAAGAAAAGAAAAGGCTCTGGGATGGGAAACGCTCTCCATATATTTTGATTTTGTGATCTCTGGTACAACTGAAGTTAAGATTCCTGGCTAAAGACAGAAGATATCGTATGTCACTTAAGAGCTGAATCCTACCAAGCTATCAGAAATGTTTTAAACCACATACAAGTAGGAAAACAATTTCAGATGGAACTTTGAAATTGGTCAACAAATGAGATTATATTCAATTTTCATAGGAGAATATTAATTTTAAAATAATCTGTAAATATACTCTATGGCTTGAGAAATCCACTTACTAATAATAGGCAGTATCAGTAATAAACACAAGATAAATTTCAAAAGAATTACAAAAATACAGCAAGATGAGGCTCAACTGTAATATGACAGTGAAAACTTGCATCTTGCTCAAGAAAAAGGGGAGCAAAGAGTGGATACTATGGGCAGGGGTGCAGAAAGGGCACATACTAATGCTCTAATTTCAAGAGATACATGAAACAAAAACTGTGGTGGAAGACGCCATCCCTCCCACCCCCTGCCAGAGAAGAATGGGCGACACTAATGGCTAATGTCGCGCTGAGCTGGGAGGCTCATAGAAATCCAAAGCTTGGTTTATCAGTTACTAGTTATCAGATAAACTCTCAACTTGCTGTCAAGTTAAGCTCACCGAAGAGCAGAAGAGGCAACCTCCTTTGCACAATTCTAACCAACAAGGAAGAACTGATTATAAGGCAGAAGTGAGACAAACCAAGACAAACAAACAAGCAAGCAAGCCCTGTAATCTCCAGGGAATGCTGGGCAGCGTAGGCATCCAGGCAGGACTCTACACTTGACCATCTCGAGCCCTGCCCATTACATGCCAAGCATTGTGACACCACCCCACCCTATTTCCCAACATCCTCTAGAACCCCAGCTGCTGAGAACCACTGGCATCATTGGTGGCCAGGACGCTAAAAGTCCTGCAATGCACAAGCAGGTCTTCCAGATAAGAACTGCTCTGCCCAAAATGCCAATCACACCTCTACCAAGGGGAACAACTTGAAGATGATAGATTCCAGTCATTCAAAGAAAAGACAGGCTCATCTGAAGGTCTGAGATTGGAAAACGCAAGATAGTTCAAGAGGCTTAATAAACCCTCAAGCAAAAGTGCACCCATATAACTGAGAATAAATAATCCTGAGGTGGAAGAACTGGAGAAGGAATTTAAAGAAATCAATGTAAATTCCAAGTTCAAATGCATGGGGTGCCTGAGTGGCTCAGTCGGTTTTGATCTGGACTTCGGTCATGATCTTGAAGTTTGTGAGTTTGAGCCCTGGGTCAGGGTCCATGCTGACAGTGCCAGAGCCTGCTTGGGATTCTCTCTCCCTGCCTTCGCTGCCCCTCCCCCGAGTGCTCGCACTCTCTCTAATAAATAAACTTAAAAAAATTTTTAAGTTCAAATTCAAAAGGATATTATTATAAACAATGGGGGAAAAAGGGACCTTACAAAGGAAAACTGTGAGTGGCCCAGCTCTAGAAAAGAGTCAGGAAGACCAAAGCCAAGAACGACAGGAGCTTACAAAACAAGGCCACAAAAGTTTGTTTCAGTTCTGCTAGGAGCAAGAAGCTGTCCTGGGTCAGCTGCTCCAGGCTGATGGCGCCAGTACTGACAAACCAAGAGAAGAGTGCGAGGGAAAGCAAAACCAGCCAGTGAGCTCATTCCTTCTCCCAGTAGGTCAGAGCAGGCTTCCCAGCCAGAGCAAGTGATAAGGGAGAAAGACAGCAATGCTTCTCAAAATGAGGTCCATTTCTGAGCCCAGAGGTGGATCTCAGTGTATTGAGGGAAACTGAAAGAGCCTGGGTGTGCTGCCCAGCTCTTCAAAACAGGAAAAGCCCACTGCCCAGACTGTAGCCCAGCGAGCTTGATGCCCATGCCAGGCAGGAGTGTGGCACACTCTAGAAACAGACTGCTGCTTAACAGTTCACAGGCACTAACAGGAGACAGTCCTGGCCCCAGCAGAAGCGGACTGCTCCACATCCTGCACAGAAACCTCGGCTTATCCTTGCGAGGACAGCAGGAGACAGCTATACACAGTGAGCTCTGGTCACGTAACTCCAGTGTACGCATCTGAGTTCGAGCAAAGTAGTTAACAAAGTCTTTTTTTCCTTTCTTCTTCTTCTCTGGAGATCTATGATGGTTCCTGGAAAAGCAGCCATTCAAAATCTCCCTGGGCAACCCTCGTGCAGCACTGATGGAGAACCCTTCAGAAGCCAGTGATTCTCAACTAGCTGTGGTCCTCCTTAAGAAATCCAGACAGCAGACAGATGGGGGTGCCTGGGTGGCTCAGGAGATTAAGCATCCCACTCTTGATTTCAACTCAGGTTATGACCTCACGGTTTTGTGAGTTCAAGCCTCATGTTGGGCTCTGTGGCAGCAGCACCAAGCCTGCCTGAGACTCTTTCTCTCTCTCTCTGCCACTCCTCCACATGCACTCTCTGTCTCTCTCAAAATAAATAAAAACTATAAAAAATAATAAGAAAACAAGAAATGTATGCGAACACATGGAAGTAAGAAATCACCCCATGTGTCTGGGAACCAGCTGGGAGCCAAGTTTGGCTGGAGTGTTAACTAATGTTATGAGCCTCTCAATCAGAGAGCATGCCTAAAGGCCCAGGGGGAGTTGTTCAACACCCACATGCAGAGAGATAGATGGGGCAGAGAGGGAGGGTGGAGGGAGAAACCCTGATTTGTGCTGAGGCCTCATTCTAAACCTGCAGAAGCAGTCTCCGGTAAGGCTGGGCACCTGTGCCAGGGGATCCCCCGGTGACCGTGAGCTGCACTCCTGCTCACGAACTACCATGCCCACCCAATCCTGTCTTTTAGAAAGGAAGATACTGAAGCCCTGATTAATTCAGTGTCATTTCCATGACTAGAAATAAGCTCCTAAAAGACCTAACACCTCCCACTAAGCCAGGCACACAGAAGCAATGTAAGGAATCCTTCTAGCTGCAACAAGTTTGTGATAACAGAAACCCAGAAATCTTTACGCACTTTAAAAAAAAAAAAAAAAAAGTGAATGCTGGGCACCTGGCTGGTTCACATGGGAAAGTACGTGACTCAATCTCCAGGTTGTGAGTTCGAGCCTCACACTGGGTATGCAGATTAAATAAATGAAACTTTAAAAAATAAATAAATGAAATGTGAATGCTTACTATGACTTACATTGCTTATTTTACTGTTCTCTATTCTGAAGATACCTATAGACAAAAAAATCAGATATTGCAATCCCAACATTCTCTTCAACACTAATTTATACATTATACAGAGAAACACAATGTTTTGACTGGGCAAGTAGATGCTTCAACAGCTGTCAAACTGTCAGTGGATTAGAAAGAGCACAGGCCCCTGGAGTCAGACAGGCCTGGGCTTAAAGCCCGACCCCACTCTTCATACTACCTGAAGCTCCAAGTCTACTATCTTACCTGAAAAATAGAAAAGCGACTTCACAGGGCACTACTGAGAATTACAAGAAATTTTATACAACATTTAACACCCCTCTTAGGAAGTCAATTAACATTAGGTTCATTCCCCCCTTCCATAATGTATCACCACAGTTCTTAAAAATCCAAGACAGTGTCAAGACACTCTACATAACAGGGAACAGATATGATATGTTGCTGACAGCCTATGACCAGAACTCATGGGGTCTTAAATTAGAAATGAATATGCTTAGGCTTAGTCAGTTAAGTATCCAACTTGAGCTCAGGTCATGATCTCACAGTTCATGGATTCAAGCCCCGTGTTGCTTGGGATTCTCTCTCTCTCCCTCTGCCTCTGCCCCTCCCCTGTTTGTACTTCCTCTCACTCTCAAAAATAAACTTAAAAAAAAAAAAAGAATGTTTATAGTTGTTGGCACAAAGCTTTTTCAGAAATAATCTGATCAACAGAGAGGGGAGGGGAGGAGGGGAAAGGGGCGCCTAGGTGGCTCAGCCGGTTAAGCATATGACTTCAGCTCAGGTCATGATCTCAGAGTTTGTGCATTCCAGCCCGGCATCGGGCTCTGCGCTGAGAGCTCAGAGCCTAGAGCCTGCTTCAGATTCTGTGTCTCCCCCACTCACTGTCCCTCCCGGGCTTGTGCTCTCTTTCTTTCTCTCAGAAAAAGAAGAAAAAGAAAGAGAAAGAGAAGAGAAAAGAAAAGGAAAGAAACATAAGGCAGAGGAGTTGCTAAGAACCCATCACCACCACACTCCCCTTTGGAGGGCAATAGCTTAGTGTCACCACCTTCAAAATCCCAACAATAAACAAATGGAGAGATGCTAGAGAAGATGTAGTCTTCTAGAAAGGCCAATTATTTCTGGGGACAATCTCCAGAAATGAAGATGCTAGGGAAGGTGTGTACCTTTGGTGCAGTTGGCATACACCAAAAGCAACCATGTGAAAAGCAAGAGCAAGACGCAGAGCGAAGCCTGTCATGAGAACACTGCAGTGTTTACAATAAACAGCACACAGAATAGGACTGGAAGCTCACGACACTCAGAGATGGGCAAGTCAGGCATATTAGCTGCATCTTACGGATGGTAAAGCTGAAGTTGAGAGACGCCCAAATCACAGACCCTTTACAGGGTACGTCCAGGACCAGTGACAAACCTAGAATGTCTCTCAGCCACACAAAGCAGTGGGTGAGGGTGGCGAGGGCTTCCACTGGAAACAGGCAATGCAGGGGCTCCTATTTCTTCAACAGGATCCTGGCAGAGCTTAGCTTCCCAAAATTTATAATGACAAAGGCATGAACATATACAGCACGTGCCCTAGCCCTTCACAGCTGGTCGTTAAGTTGTTTATGCTGTGCAAGGAACGTTTCTAGGTTTGTCTAGGCAAAATAAAACCTGGTAGATGGAGCTGTATGTCTAAGAAGTTACCCAAACCTGCCTTAAATCTAAGTACAAGATTGTGCTCTCTCTCTCTCAAAAATGAAATAAAAATAGATTTAAAAAAAATTTTTTTATATAAGTAAAGGGTGCCTGGGTGGCTGAGTTGGTTAAGTGTCCAACTCTTTTTTTTTTTAATGTGAACCATTCTTTTTAAATTTTTTTTTTTTAATATTTTTATTTATTTCTAGGAGAGAGAGAGAGACAGCGTGAGCAGGGTAGGGTCAGAGAGAGAGGGAGTCACAGACTGAAACAGGCTCCAGGCTCTGAGCTGGCAGCCAGCACAGAGCCTGACGCGGGGCTCGAACCCACGAACCGCGAGATCATGACCCAAGCGAAAGTCAGACGCTCAACCGACTAAGCCACCCAGGCGCCCCGTCTTTTTTAAAATTGTTAATGTTTTAAAAAAAATTTTTTATAGTTTACTTATTTTTGAGACAGAGAGAGACAGAGCATGAGTGGAGGAGGGGCAGAGAGAGAAGGAGACACAGAATCTGAAACAGGCTCCAGGCTCTGAGCTGCCAGCAAAGAACCTGATGGGGGGCTTGAACCCACGAACCATGAGATCATGACCTGAGCCAAAGTTGGACGCTTAACCGACTAAGCCACCCAGGTGCCCCTAATGTTTTTTTAATTTACTTGAGAGAGAAAGAGAGACAGAGACAGAGAAACAGAGAAAGAACATCAACGGGGGAGGGCCCGAGAAAGAGGAAGACACAGAATCTGAAGCAGGCTCCAGGCTCTGAGCTGTCAGCACAGAGCCCGACATGGGGCTCAAACTCACCAAAGGTGAGATCATGACCTGAGCCAAAGTCGGACACTCAACCGAGTCACCCAGGCGCCCCAAGTGTCCAACTCTTGATATTGGCTTGATCGTGAGATCAAGTCCCAAGTCATGCACCGAGCTAAGTGTAGAGCCTGCCTGGGATTCTCTCCTTCCCTCTCTTTCTCTACCCCTCCTACTGCTCACACATACACTGTCTCTCAAAACAAATAAATAAGCTCTTTTAAGAAAAAAAATCTAAATGCAGTATCACTCTCAAATATCAGCTACATAACTAGGAGGACATTAGTTCTTTGAAAAAGCCTCTTCCTGCTTTTTTGTTGTGATGGTAGCCAAGTAACTAATTTTGACAGAAATGTGCTTTCCATGCTCGCACAAAGCAATCAGGGGCAAGGACATTACATCATGACTTTAATTCAAAATACTGTAGGGGTGACAGGGTGACTAAGTTGGTTGAACATCCAACTTCAGCTCAGGTCATGATCTAGGGGCTTGTGGATTTGAGGCCCATGTCGGGCTTTGTGCTGACCACTCGGAGCCTGGAGCCTGCTTTGGATTCTGTGTCTCCCTCTCTCTCTGCCCCTCCCCTGCTCACAGTTCTCTCTCTCTCTCTCTCTCTCTCTCTCTCAAAAATGAATAAAAGTTAAAAAATTTTTATCAAAATACTGTAAATCTAAAGAGAAGGTTTCAGAGTCCTGCAAACATGATTCTATTTCAATTAATAGTTAGCAAAGGAGGCAGGACCCAGAACAGCACATCACCCCTTCCATGGGTCGGCAGTATACCATTTTACCCTTAGTTATTAACACAACTAATACGTTTGACTACTATCATAACTCTATGAAGTCGTTTCATCATCCCACTCCAGAAATCAGGACACTGAGGCTCAAGGTGACGACACATATGAGTCCACAGCAGAAGTTAAGATCTGAACTCAAACACCACACACTGATCCAGTATGGTGGGCCACTTATCAAGAGGTCATTCTAAGAGGGCATGGCTGAAGAGAACCCTCAGCACAAGCTTATAAGAATGCACTACTCACACACTTCCAGGCAAGCGTGGCCCAAGCCCCAGCTGAGTAGGCTCTGATGCCAGCTCCACACACGGTCAGCTTCGGATGTCAGCCTGGGTCCTGGAATATGTTTCTGTCTCCATCTAAACATGGTTGTGCATGGCATTCGTGAGTCCAGCATCTTAGCACGAGTGACCAGAATGGGGACTGCGTGTGTCAAACACGTGGCAGATCTCCTTCTGTAAGGTTACCTTTCCTGCGCTGAGCTTTCTTAACAAGGCGCACACTGCTGCAAAGCAGATATTTTACACACCATGTTGGAAAGCACTCAGAGGCTGTTCGACTTCTGAGGCGTATCCCACTCCCTGATCCTGTGATAGAGTCAGGCACCGTCACCACTCAGAAAGACAGAGAACCACCATGAGCACTGCATTTGACATTATTGACTGCTTTGCTTGCAAATGTGCCTACTGGGCTCAGGGGCAGTCAAAACAGCATTTCCCCCTGCTGCGGAACTATGTTGGCAAAAAACAGAGGCAAAATCTGACAAGATTATGAAGTAAAAGAAAACTATAATCGATACAGACCTGGAATTGTTACAAACTGAACAAAAAACCCAAACCATCACCTGACCTGAAATGAATTCCTCTGCTCTCCACCCTGTCTCCTTAAAAACCAAAAGCAGCCATGTGAGCAGGAGCAAGACCCTGAGAACAGGGAGGCCTGGGCAGTGAGTGTGCCTGGCTCCACTGCGAGCCTGTGGGTGGTACCCCTCCCCTGCAAGCCTCAGCCTCTTGTCTGTCAAGAGGGCTCCTCTCAGCTCTGGAAATCTAAAGAGACTGTGGCGAGGGCCAGCAGAAAAAACGGATCAGCCACCAGAAGCAACCTTTCTTAACTTTCTGCTTCAGGGCTGAAAGAGAAGAGAATAAAACAACAGTTTATTTCTGGGACTGCAACTACTTCTTCAAAGTATTTCCTGCAAACTCCCACCCCTTCCTGCCAGCTCAGCAAATTTCTGTGTCGTGTCTTCCACAGCACCTGGGCTCATCTTTGGACACAGTGATGGTCACTGCACTGCGCATACATGCAGGACACAAAGAGATAATATAAGCGTGAGATTCAGAGATACCAGAAAGACAAAATTTTGAAGAGCTTTTTAATTTTGTTGGAGAAAGCACACATTTTTGAACAAAGACACATACACTCACACAGCTTCCTCAAGAAACTTCTTGCTAACCCTATGAAACAGGAGGCAAGAAAGCAGGGTGGGAAAAAGAATGGGCTCTGCCTGGGTAGTGAGGTCATGTCCAGGCACGGCCCAACCCACCTTTTCAGCACCATCTCTAAGCCCCTACCCTCCTGCCAGGCTGCTCTCGTCACTGCCCTGGGATACGTCTTGATCACTCTTGATAATAACAATCTATGTGTATCTAACACTTAGGATATGCTAGGCCCTCTCTGGAGCATGTGACATATATTAACTCATTTCACTTTCACACACAGATGAAGTAACTAAGGCACAGAGATTAAGTAACTTGCCCAAGTTCCTCCAACTAAGATGTGGCAGGCCCAGCACACAAACTCCAGAACCTGAGCTCTCAACCAGTAGAGAGCTTTGCCCTGAAGGAAACACCCTTTCCTCCTATGCCCTCAAGAAGAGGCAGGACGAGACTGGCTAGAGGAAACCCAGTGGCAAAGGCTCTCCCATGTGAGCAGCCTGCTGCTTCTCCTGGATGCTACAGCTGAGGATACATCTGACCCCCTCAACTGAAAGCCCCAGACATCTCTTTGCCACCTGTCCTTACACTCACCAGCGTCACCCTCCACAATACCCCTTCATAGAGAGACAAGTCTTCCAGTGGCTGGCCAGAGAATGTAGCACTACAGGGAAGAGGGAGAGGGAAAGCTCATAATTCTGGAGGGTCAGGTGCACTGGATATACCAACCAAGGGTAAAACCAGGCCACTTACCCAGTGCTTCTGGAAACCGCCTCGGGATTGGCCTAACTGAAACCAAAGGAAGGGATTGCACAAGGTCAGAAGCAGGCAGCTGGACTGGGGGAGGTGAACTGTCACTCCTGTTCCCCAGGGCATCTCTCCTAGCCACTGACCACATCCACTGAGGGATGAGAGCTACTCAACTTCACTGGCTGCCAGGCCCCTCCTCTCTTCAACAGCCCAAACCCTTGCCTATTCTTCAAGGCCCAAACCAAGTTCCACCTTCTTCTCAATGTCAGAGGATCTTTCCCCCGGTACTCCATTATTCAGCTGGCAGACATCCAGCACACAGTGGACAGACCAGGATTCTTTTGTTCTAGGCGCATGCCATTTTTCCTCCCTCACTGAGCTCCTTGAGTTCAAGGCTAAGAGGAGGTGCCTGTGAGTTGAGTCTTAAAGGACAAGAAATTACCCTGATGTAGAGAAGGGACAGGGATACCCATCAAGAGACCCGGGGGTGCAGAGCATGTGCAGGGGATCCCACGGGCAAGTGCAGAGAGAAAAGACTGGTGAGATCAGACTTTGAAAGAGCATGCTAAGGAATATAGGTTTTAAAATACAGAGCTCTGACCTCCTGAATTTAGCTCCAATCTCTGAGAGCATGGCCTGAGTGCACCTCTCTTGGACGCACTTAAGAATCATGTGGGACTGAGGATAGACTGGTGAGGAATAAGAAGAAACTACCAAGGTGTGCAGTGCAGGTGGCCCACCACAGATGGATGGCTTGAACTAAGGGGATGGTAGAGAGGGTGGAGAAAAGATGGGCAGAGGCCAGAGATAAAGGCCTAGTTCAGCAGAATCTGGCAAGTGGCTAGGTGTGGAAGGAAGAGGCTAAGTGGGCTTCCCCTGGTTCTTCCCTGGGTGGCTGAGTAGACAAGTGGATCATAACTGAAGATGGCAAGACAGGAGAAGCATGAGGGCTGGTGGGGGCACAAGCTTAGACGACTACAGGTCTATGTGCCATTCAAAGGGAACCTCTCCAAGCTGTTAGATACAAAGTCTGGGCTCAGGAGAGATATCTTGGGGTCCTGTAAGCTTTAATCCCTGACTTACTGTTGCAGTAAAGAAAACAGAAATCACTCTTTAACATTTAGTGATGCTTTTCAATGGAATGAGAATATTTCCAAGTGACTTGGTACCATACGATGCTAATTTGACAAACTCTTTACAGTTATAACAAAGACAGAATAGGGCCACCAAGTACCCTGAGACGAATGTTTTTGTTCTAGTATATACCCTAAGAAAAGGTCCCAGATGTTACAACAACCAAGTCCATTCTCTTTCCCAGGGCCTGTCCCAATTTTCTTTTAATAGGGAAACATTTACAATGAAAACCATTAAGGGAAGCTGAAATAGTCCCAACATACTGAGATTTTACATTTAGGATTAAAAAAAATACAATGTTTTTCTCAATTCCCTAAAACCCCATGGATTCAGGACATTTATATCAGTATAACATCATCTGAAAAACCCCCCTCACTTTCTGACACACACATACCAGACACATTCACTGCTCTTTCATGTTAATTACCCAACTTCAGAGAACATAAACTTGTATTCAAAAGCAAACCAGTTCATTGCTTATTCTTTCCAAGGAAAGAACAGTTATTAGTGACTCCTCCTTATTCACCTGTAGTTATGGTCTGAGAGAGAGCATACCATTAAGGAGTTCTGACTGAACATCATTTAAGTAGCATCAAAAGGTTGCTACAAATCTCAATTCCTCATCTCAACAGTTACACCATAATAACAAGTAAAATGTCACACACCCCCTTCTTAAATCCACAACTTTCCCCACTGAGAAAAGCCCTTCTGGGAAGATACTCAGCTGGAGGGCCCCTAGGAGAGATGTGTGCAATTGAGAGGCTGAAAAGAAATGATCAGACTGCAATCAATTTCCTTAGCCACACCTACAGGTTTCACTTTTGTAGCTATTTCCCTTCCAGATAGAAGCAGTGGTTACAATCTGGTCTTTGCCATCAATGCTGGATTTGCTGCTTGCAAATTAAAATGTATTTAATGTCTTATTAACATTGTAATTCCTAAAAAGGGTTCTGAAAAAAGGCTAGTTCTTTTGGCAAATGCTTTTTATTTATTTATTTTTTTTTTTTTTTTTTATTTCTAGGAGAGAGAGAGAGAGAGAGAGTGTGAGCAGGGGAGGGTCAGAGAGAGAGGGAGTCACAGACTGAAACAGGCTCCAGGCTCTGAGCTGGCAGTCAGCACAGAGCCGGACGCGGGGCTCGAACCCACGAACCGTGAGATCATGACCTAAGCAAAACTCGGACGCTTAACCGACTAAGCCACCCAGGCGCCCCTGGCAAATGCTTTTTAAATTAAAAACTTTATCATACTCACTTTGCCTAAAATAACTTCTTAGCCGATATATGCAAATCCCTCTATTTTCAATAATATATTTTATACTATCAGCAGACAGTCCATTGTTACAAAGAAATCTTTGAGTCTTGAGTGTCCTGGAAAATAGTTTTTGAGGAAATCTAAAGTTCTCTAAGATGTAATTCATTTGATTATTCAACATGTTTCTTTCATCATCAAAACCCCCTTTATTTCCACCCCAAGTACAGATCAACATGCATCAATTAATTTGTTGTTGTAGTTGTTTTTAACTAATCAGCTTAAACACTGACTCCCAGAGCCAGTGATCTCAGTCATGTAGCCAGCATTCCTCTACTGAATTGAAAGAATTTCCATCCACAACTCAAGAAACTACACAGTCCTCCATGCATCCTTGGAGTAAGAAAGAGGCATAGACCTTAGGATTTGATGCTAAGGAGATTTAACATCCTCTCTCTCCCCACCCTGGTCTGCTTGCTACTTCACCTTTGGTAACAATCAACCTATATAAGCCTCATAATTCTCTCATTTGTAAAATATAGCTGATAATACGCTAACTTGAAGTGTTATGGAAAAGATTTTATGTAAATAACCTAGCACTTAAAAGTACTTAGGGGCACCTGGGCTAAGCGTTTAACTCTTGATTTTTGCTCAGGTCATGATCTTGCAGTTTGTGAGTTCAAGCCCCACATCCAGCTGTGTGCTGAGTGCAGAGCCTGCTTGGGATTTCTCTCCTTCTTTCTCTGCCTCTGCCCTCTCTCTCTCTCTCTTGCTCCCTCTCTCAAAAATAAACACTAAAAAAAAAATATTTTAATAAAGTACTTAATATTACATGTTCTTTAATTTTTTTAAATGTTTATATTTTGAGAGAGAGAGAGAGACAGAGCACAAGTAGGCGAGAGGCAGAGAGGGAGACACAGAATCTGAAGCAGGCTCCAGGCTCTGAGCTATCAGCACTGAGCCTGATGCGGGGCTTGAACCCTCAAACTGTGAGATCATGACCTGAGCTGAAGTCGGATGCTTAACCAACTGAGCCACCCAGGTGCCCCATACATGTTCTTTCTAAGCCCCAATTTTTGGAAACACAAACATAATTTACAAACCATAGGAACTCCCCTCTCAGACCCCTGGAAGTCTAGGAACCCCAAACTAGGTCAACTTGGGTAGAGTAGGGTCAACTTGGGCAGAGTAGGGGATACCAGGATGAATTAGGTCAAGATTCCTGTCCTTGAAGAACTCAGAACTCTGTAGGAAAGGCAAAACTAACACAAATGAGATTGGCACAAGTGCTCAAAGAAAAACAAAGTGCTGTGGTCACATAAAGGAGGAAACAACTTGTTCTGAAGGGGGATGGGGGAGAAGGCCTCAAAGAGTAACTGGCATTGGAATTGGGCCTAGGACTTCAGTGGAAGAGAGAAGAGGCAAGGGGAAGGTAGCCTTTCTCAGGGAGATCAAACTGCATATGTAAAGGAACACCACATAGTTCGTAAGTAAGAACAGGGGGCTCTGGAGTCACAACTTGAGTGAGTTCACAGCTCACCCTCCCTAGCTAGGAAAACTGGGGCAACCCAAGGAATCCCTCAGCATTCCATTTCCTCACCTACAAAACGGGAATAATAATGTCTACTTTTCAGTGAGAATTAACCATGATCATGAACGTGAATTACAGGGCAGCACAAAGTAAAAGGTTTAAAAAAAAAAAAAAAGGGGGGGTAGCTCTTGTGATTTGCAAGGGTAGTGGGAAAACAAGGGGCAGGAGGTGAGGTTAAATAGATTACTTTCAGCTAGCCTAGGAAGGGTCTTGCATGCCAAATAAGAAGTCAGGATTAACTGCTGAGAACAATAAGATCAGAGAGGTTTTCAATAAGAGTGAAAGGATTAAATATTTGCTTTAGAAGAAAAACTTTGGTGTCCAAGAAGGAGAGTCAGAAAAGGTCAGTACGTACTTGGAAAGGCATCTGAGAGATGACGGTATGGATTCAGGTAATTTCGGTAAGATTACGAAGGAAGGCATACCCTCAAGAATTCTCTCTAAAGTAAAATCCACAAGGCTTAATGGGTGACTGCATTTGGGGAGCAAAGAAATAAGTGAATAACAGTCCTCTCATCTGGATGACTGGGTGAATGGTGGTGTCACCGGCAGAAAAGTGATGAGAAGTTTGGAATCTGCTGACTGTTCTTTTCTGCCCACTTCCAATTCAGTTTTATGAAGTTAAACGTCGTCTCCAGCCCTTAGTGAACAAAAGAAAGGAAACGTTCCCAGGGAGGGAGGGCCCAGAGACTGTAACTCCAAGTTCAACGTCTAGTTCCACCAAGCACCGCTCTGCCCAAGAGGAACCCCATCTCGTTATCTCCTCTCAGGAAATCAGCTCCTGGGCCTTTTTATTTCCGGCCGGGTGCAACCCGGCAGCACTACCCGGGCGCGGGCTCACAAATCTTGGCGAGGTCGGGTCCGGAGGGCGCCGGCAAACATACTCGGGAAAGAACTGAACCAGTTTAGCATCGGTAATCCTCACCAAAGGAGCCACTTAACAAGGAGGCACCCGCTGCATTCAAGATACAAAGTACCAAGTTATTTTTATAAACTTTGGCCGGTTTGAGTTCGAACGATTGAAGCCAACCCCCCACCCCGCAAAAATGGCACTTTAGCTTCAGCAAATAAAGGAGATCCGGATAACTAGAAGTGGTAGGTTGAAAGGAGACGGGGAAGGAGAACCGCGCCGCAAATGCGGCCGACCCCACGCCTTCCTGGAGTTGGAACTTGCCCGCTGTGTGACTCTGCAGTCACAAGGCGACGGTTTGCTAGGACCCAAAGCAATTTCAAACGACCCACGAACAAACTGACCTAACTTTTGTCGCCCGACCTCCTCTTTCCTGCCCCAGCCCGAGCCTCCCGGCCTCCGGAGCTGCGTCCCCGCTGAGAGGGGTACCAAACCCAGCGCGCTGCGGCCCAGGGCGGGGCGGCTCCGCGGCGCGGGCTCCCGGCCGGAGCTCCGGCGCTCGGGCCTTTCCCGCGGACTCCCGGTTCGGGACCTCCGGGCCAGACCCCCAGATCAACGCCGCCCCGGGTCCGGGAGACTATCGCCGCGAGGAGGACCCTGCCCGGTTCCGGGCGGAGGGCGGCGTGGACGCCCCGGGCCGGGCGGAGGGGCCAGCGGCAGCTCCCAGCGCGGCCTGGCGCTCCCGCCCAGGCTGCGGCCTAGGCGGCCCCGTTAGCTCCCTAAGCTCGCGCGCGGCCCGGGGGGGCAATGGGACCACGTAGGAGCGGAAGACCGAGCGGCGGCGCCCCGAGGAGCCCAGGCCCGCCGCGGGGACCCTGCACCCGGGACGCCGCACCCCCCTGCCCGGCCGGCGCCGGAGAATGGCTTTTACCTTCATCAGCCTCCTGCTGGCCGCCATCTTGGATCTGGTGCTGCTGCTTTCCCAGAATGCATCGCGGCCGGCCCGGCGACTGGAGCCCCCGCACTTCCTGGACCGGGGGAGGGGCGGGCGGGGCACGCCCCGACGTGCGAAGTGCCTACTGTGTGCTGGACACGGTACTGGGCGAACACAGGTTGAACGGGTCTAGCGGAGACCCTGCCTTTACCGACGTCCAATCCGATGGCAATTACAAAGGGAGCTTGGCACATAGTAGGTGCACAACAAATAATGGCTGCATAAAATAAGATAATTGAATAACAAAGATTATTTCGGACACTGATAAGTGCTGTGAAGGAAACTAGGTGATGAGAAAATGACTGTGGAGACCTACTTTTCCAATGAAAGCCTCACTGAGGAAATAGTATTAATAACAGCTAACGCTGGAACCTACAGAGTGCTGCTCTCCCCTCCAGTGCTTTATTTTCCTTAATCTTTGAAATCACCCTGTGATATGGTTACCCCACTAACAGTCCATTCACCGTAAACGGAAGCAAGAGAAGGCCAATGATTTGCCCCAGGTGATGCAGCCAGCTAGGAGCAGAGGCTGAGCTTCTGGCTCCAGGGCCAATGCTGGAAACTGAAAGATGGCATAGTGCAGTTGAGAGGCTGGGAGGAAATGATTTCAAGCAGGAGAAAAGGCGCTGGCAAAGCCCATGAGGTTGTCTGGATGGCCAGAATGGAGTGAGAAGTATTAGAGGGAGCAAGGGAGGCAGGTGACAAACTGGGACAGTAGGGATTTGACTTTTTCTTCTATGCTCTGTGAGAGACCTTTGATGGATGTGTGTAGCAGCCACATAGTGAGATATACATGTTTAAGGAAAGTACTATGATTGGAGAATGGAGAATGGAGGGGGTTAAGCAAATGAGTAGGGACCATTTGGAAGCCCGTTGTAGCCAATCAGGCAAAAGTGATGGTCGTTGGGACCTAGGGTGGCAGTGTAGACAAAGAGAAAGGTACACATTTAGCCTTGTGAAGGTATTTTTCTTCATCCTAAGAGCAATGAGCTTCCCATGAAAGGGGAGAAGAAGAAAGAACTGGGGATTATGTAGCCTGGATAGAGCCAGCCTTCCTCACAATGTCCTGGGAGCCCAGGTCTGACATGGGTTAGGAGGGACTAGATGACAAGCCTCATGCCATCAAGGTTCTGTTTGCCTTTTATCTCCCCCACCCCCCAGGGCTGGCACGCAGTGGGTGTTCAATAAACATTCAACAAATATGTGAGGGACTCCACTAGCTAGCTCCCTGGAGGCATGGGGGACTTGGAAGTCTGGCCTGGAGACTGACTCCATGATCTTACTGTGGACACTGAACCTGGTGATACATTGCCCCAGGTCAAAGAAAGAACACAGCTTTATTGTGAGCTCTGCCCTGAAGAATTCCGAGGTGGTTAAAGACACACAGTGCATTCCCTCAACCTGGACACGTGAGGCTGGGAATAGAAGGGGACGGTTCAGTGAGGGCAAGTGACAAAAACTAGCCTTTGCTATGGCATCTTCCTATTCCCTCACCATCACCTCCCAAGATGACCCCATTGTAGGGGAGGAATGAAGGCTCTAAGCAGCAGAGGACCACTGTTAAACAAACAGACAGAAAAATCTACCTAGTCCCAGTGGAAAAGATACCAGGTCTTCGGGGCCCCTTTCCTGCTTTAAAACCTTTATTGTGCCCCATGGCAGGCCTGGAATTTGGTCATGCCAGCTCCATTCCACTGAGCTAACTGGTGTTTGTTCAGACCTGGCCTTAGTGTTCCACTTCCCTGAGCCTTCCATTAAAAGTAGCCTCTTCCTCCTCTTCTTCCACTCCTCCTCCTCCTCCTCCTGGACCCTGGGACTTTCAGATAGAACTTACCACATGCTGCTTCTTCTCCCAATTAGCACAGGGTCCTGGATGCTCACCTGCTGGGTTCAGAGAGGTAGATACCAAGGTGGCACTTGCCCTCAAGCAGCTTGCAGCATCCTTCCCTCATCCAGCTTGCACCGAGGAAAACAACAGAATGTGGTGATGGTTTGGTGAAGTGTGGGAGCCCAGAGGAGAGGGCTGACAGTGGCCAGGGGAGGGGCCAGGGATGGAAGCAGCTCCTGGGTAGGCTGACTGTATGCCCAGCACTGGGCCCTGAACATTTATACCCACCATTGAGTTCACTGACACCACAGAGCAGCTCTAAAATGTTCTATTTCACAGGTGAGGAAACTGAAGCCCTGAGAGTAGTAGCTTGCCCTTCATCACCCAGAGGAAGAGGGGGCCTGATCTGGTTCATGCTGGTGAGGCTTTGCCTTGACCTCCTTCTGCTGGCCCAAGGCTTCATGTCCTACATTTCTCCCTTCCTACGTCCTGCCACACTACACTCCCTGCCTCTGCCCTTGCTGCTCCCTTTTTCTGTAATGCCTTTGTCATTCCCTCCCCACAATACTGCCTTATCTATCTGGCAAGTGCTGATTATTCTTAAGGATTCAGCTTACCATGGTGGCTTACTTGGGTGACCTGACAGCCTGCTGTGTGCTGGGCTCTCAAAAGTGCAAATATACAAGTGTTCTTTTTTTTTTTATGTTTATTTATTTTTGAGAGAGAGGCAGACAGACCATGAGCAGGGGAAAGCAGAGAGAGGGGACACATAATCCAAAGTAGGCTCCAGGCTCTGAACTGTCAACACAGAGCCCAACATGAGGCTCGAACTCACAAACCACGAGATCATGACCTGAGCTGAAGTTGGACACACAAACAAATGAACCACCCAAGCACCCCACAAGTGTTCTATTGACTCCCTCAATGGCCCTCCAAGGGCAGAGCTGTTATAAGCCCCATTTACAAATGAAGAAACTGAGTCTCAAGGGGTCAGTCAGCTTTTCAGCCACCTGGCTGGTCAGAGGGTCAAGTCCAAATCTGCTCTTGGACTGTGAGAGAGAAACCAAGGTCTGGGAGACTCAGCTGACCTAAAAGTCTCCTCCTTTCCCTTCTACCCTCCCTCCCAGCATCTTTCTTTCCATCCTTCCTTCAGTAAATCCTATTGGGGATACTCTGTGCTTAGTGAATGAGGAAATTCACATGGTGCCCACCCACCCTGTCCTGACCATATTGGGGGCTCAGCAAACATTTGAAGGACTGTCCCTGACCTAGAGCAATGGCCAAATGACTGGACAAAGGGTCTTGCCACTGGTGTCAGTAAGAAGTAGATCAGGCCTTGTGCTTCAGGCTGCAGAGGAGGGAGGGCAGATGGAATAGGTCCAGAGGGGAGAGAAGTGGAAACAGCAGAAGGCAGAAGATAGATCTATCCTGGAAACTGTGGATGGCTGGAAACAGTGATGCTGCCAACAGTAACAGGGTCCTCGGGAAGGAGCAGCCATTTGTCCGAAGACTTGGGATTACAATTACGTTCAGACTGCCAGAGCTTATGGGCCAGGCTATACTGGCACCAGTTCAGAGCCCAGACTTGGGTCACACAGGCCTAGGTCCAAGTCCTGTGTGACCCTGCTCTGGAGAGGATGGGGTCAGCCTCCGTGGCTAGTGAGGACTCAGGGCCAAGGCCTGCAACATGTAGGTAGGAGCAGGCTGGCCACCCACTGAGGCATGCCCAAGCAGCTGGACCAGGGCTGCCAGGGTGAAAGGCCAGCCCAGCATGCCAGGGAGCCCTAACCAGAGAGCCAAAAGCTGGCACACACTTGTCCTTCCCCGCCCAGGAGGGCATGGAGCAGGCCAGAGATGGGCTTCATGGCCTGGGAAGTGGAGGCAGACAACAGCATGGGCCCTCTCCAGATACACAGCCCCATCCAGGAAGGGGCAGTCCTGGGGGTTCCAGGCCTTCCCACAACTTAGAGTAAGAAGACCTGATTGGGCCTCTGCCAAGTGACCCTTCTTCTCTGGGCTCCAGTTTCTCTCTAGGTAACTGAGGACTGGGACACAATTGCCAAGGATCAATGCCAGAAAGGGTATAGGCATACCCTGGGCAGGGTGGGCATGGGAGAGAGCAGGTGAAGGCAGCCAGACCACAGAGGGCTGGGGGCTTTGCTTTGCAAGGTCCTGCTGCTGGAAATCTGATCTCTAGGCTGCCTACCTGGGCTCTTAGGGAAGCCTGCTCTGGCAGAGTTCTCCACCCCACTAGCACCATAGCCCTCACTCCCAGTCCCTGCCCACAATCAGAGTTTACTACTCCTTCCCTATATCTGTTTAACCTTAAATGTCCTCTCTTAGACTATAAATTCCATGAGGACAGAGAGCACACCTGGCCTATATGCCTCTGTCTTCTTCAGTCATGTACTTATTGAGTACCTACTATGTACTAGCACTGTTCTAGACACTAAGGAGACATCAGAGAACAGATAGAAAACACTTTCACCAGGGGTGCCTGGCTGGCTCATTTGGAAGAGCATGTGACTTGATCTCGAGGTCATGAGTTAAAGCCCTATGTTGGATGTAGAGAGTATTTAAATAAATAAACTTTAAGAAAAAGTAAAGAAAACTCTTTATTGAAAAAAAAAAGAGAGAGAAAGGAGCATCTGGGTGGCTCAATTGGTTAAGCGTCTAAGTCCTGATTTCAGCTCAGGTCATGATCTCAGGGTTGTGGGACCAAGCCACATGTGGAGCACCAAGCTCAGCATGGACCTTGCTTGAGATTTTCTCTCTCTCCCACTCTCTCTGCTTCCCACCATCTTGCTCACTCACTCTCTCTCTCAAAATAAACAAACAAACAAACATTAAAAAAATAAGATGGGGCACCTGAGTGGTTCAGTTGGTTAAGCATCGACTCTTGATTTTGGCTCAGGTCATGATCTCGCAGTTCATGAGATCAAGCCCTGCATCAGGCTCTGTGCTGATAGGGCAGAGCCTGCTTGGGATTCTCTCTCCCCCTCTTTCTGCTGCTCTCCCTGCTCTCTATCTCTTGCTCTCTCTCTCTCAAAATAAATAAAATAAAAACATAATAAAAAATAAAAGGAAGGAAGGAAGGAAAAAGAAAACCTACTGACCCAAAAATAAGGGACGTGAAGTGGAAGCTGGGGCTACAGTGGTCTGGAAGCTTAAAACCTTCCAGTGAGCTCTCTAGATGGAGCCCTCGCCACTCACAAAGGCCAGGCAAGCTCTGCAAAACTCTGGGCATGGGTGGCAGAGCTGAAACGGGGCCAGGCCAGGCTGGCAGAGGAGGGATGTGAACCAGATTGCCCAGGATCCCATACACCATGACTACATGGTCCAAAGGTCACAGATTGGTGCTGGGAGGAGAGGCAGCATGGAGCACAAGGCTGGTGATGTAGGGCAAACCAAAGTGAGGGGACAGGTATCTTCTCTCTGGATCAGTGAAATCACTGGGTGTCAGAGCAACGTGTGTGCAGTTAATAGATAGGAGGGGCTCTAACCCAGAAGTTTTCAAACTTGCTTCTAGCAGCGTACCTCTTTATTAAGCCAAACTCTTCCTTAGAACCTAAAGAATGATACTAACAGTTGGATGTGCTCTGTTGAAACAGCTAGGGGCAGTGTTTCCCCTTCAGCTCTGGGCACATTCCCCCAGCACTAACAATCCTACAGTATTTCTCAGGAACCTTGGGGACCTAAGGAACCCAGTTTGGAAACCACCCATGTAATCCATCTCTTTTATATTATAGGCAAGAAAGCCAAGACCCAGAGCATGCAGCTACATGTCCATGCTCTCCCTGAGCTCAGAGTTGATGGGGGTGACAGGCAGGTCACTGGACAATCACTGAACAATGTGATGGGTGTGGGGATGGCAGAAGCCCGGCACTGGGGAAGCCCTGGTTTGCTCAAACACTCCACCACATTCCAGAATGCCTCTGACGCACCATAGGTAGTGCCAGCCCAGGCAGCAGTTGGATGGTGACTGTAGAGTTCCCAGAGACTCACCCAAGGGTCCTCCTCCTTGGCAGCAGACTGCCTTCCTGACCTGATGGTCCCACTCAAGGGTGCATCAGATCCAGGCTATGAAGCCCCACCCATTGCCCCGAAGTGACAATCCAGCTCTGCCTCAGCTGCCCATGTGCCCTGGCTAGCCACCTGCTCCCACCAAACCTCAGATTCTCCTCTGTCAAACAGAACTGTAGTGGCGATTCCATGAAGATACTCTGCCTATGGCTACCACATCCAGAGGCCCAGCACCAATTGAAGGGGAAGGCTGTCCCTCCATCTTGCTTACCCACTTGACACCCTATATCCACCTTGCTTCTCAAAGAGAACATTTGGAATCTCTGTTCTCAGTGTTCTTGCTACATATCATTGTCCAAAGGTATCTATCTCCCACAGCACCTCAGTGGTTCAGAGGAACCATGTTTGAAAACATGAGTATGGGGGCGCCTGGGTGGCTTAGTCGGTTAAGCGTCCGACTTTCACTTAGGTCATGATCTCGAGGTTCGTGGGTTCGAGCCCCGCGTCGGGCTCTGTGCTGACTGCCAGCTCAGGGCCTGGACCCTGCTTCGGATTCTGTGTCTCCCTCTCTCTCTGACACTCCCCTGCTCACGCTGTCTCTCTCTCTCCTAGAAATAAATAAAACATTAAAAAAAAAAGAAAGAAAGAAAGAAAACATGAGTATGGAGGCGCCTGAGGGCTCAGTCAGTTAAGCAACCAATCTGGTTCAGGTCATGATCTCGTGGTTGTGAGACTGAGCCCTGTGTCAGGCTTCTCACTGAACATGGAGCCTGCTTGGGATTCTTTCTCCCTCTCCCACTCTCTCTCAAAGTAAATAAACATTTAAAAAAGAAAAAGGAGGGGCGCATGGGTGGCTTAGTCGGTTAAGCGTCCGACTTTCGCTTAGGTCATGATCTCGCGGTTCGTGGGTTCGAGCCCCGCGTCGGGCTCTGTGCTGACTGCCAGCTCAGAGCCTGGAGCCTGTTTCAGTCTGTGACTCCCTCTCTCTCTGACCCTCCCCTGCTCACGCTGTCTCTCTCTCTCTCCTAGAAATAAATAAAAAAAACATTTAAAAAAATTAAAAAACAAAAAACAAAAAAAAAGAAAAAGGAAAACCTGAGTACAGCAAAAAGAGTGGAGGCCACAGAACCACATGAACACAACATGTGCTTCTTTGAGCCTCTGTCTTCCCACCTGTGAGATGGAGCTAAGATCACCTGCCCACCTACCTGGGGACATGACTGTATGAGTGAGAGGGTCTGAAACACAGAGAAGCCACAGACAGCATAGACAGAGCCACTTGGTGCTGGGACAGGAAGAACAGGGATGGAGGAGCTAGATTTAAGCAGGGTTCCTGAGTTCCCAAGCCACACAGGTGGCCCAGCCTAGGAGGCTATGAACGTGTGTAGTATGTGTGTCCCACCCCTTTGGACCCCATCAGCATCTCTAATGAGGCCTGATCCTCACTCCAGCCGAAGACATCTGCCCAGAGCCCCGATAGGCAGCCCAGAGCCTGGGGATTCAACCCTTGATGCCAGGTGGTACCTGCATGTGAGAGGTAGTCAAGTTATGTGGCCAGGTTGGCCAGTACCCTTTGTGCCCTTCCTGCCTGCTTATTCCTAGGTCCCTATCCCTCTTTTCTGGGGAGGGACTTTTCACTTATTCCTTCTCTGAAACCACTCTGGGCAAGGACACTAATATATATCAGATACATCCCTACTCCAAATGGAGAGGTACCAAGTAGGGTGATCAGAGCTGTAGAGTTTTAGGGAGTCCAGGCCCATCCCAGAGAGTCAGGGAAGCCTTCCTGGAGGAGGAACTGCTAAGCTGAGGCTACAGGACAAAACAAGGTTACCAGTAGGTAAGTGGACAGAAAAAAAACCCTCTCAATCCACTGGAGCTTGAGACTTCTCATCTGTAAAATGGGTGGTTTAAATAATGAGTAGCAAGCATTTAGCACTGAGCATGGCCCACAGTAGGTTCTTCGCCTGGAATGGGCATTGCTGTTATTTTTGTGTCGGGCAATGTAGGCATCCCAGGTGGAGGGAACAACACATGCAAAGGCCCAGAGGCCTTTGAGGCAGAGGGATTCTTTAGATTCCTGGAAGAAGCTTGTGAGGGTCAGGGCCAAACCATGGATGAGACAATGGGAACTTACGTAGACTCGACGCAGCTCCCTGCAGACCTGGCCATCAGCCGACAGAGTCCTGGTGTCTCTCTAATCAGGGAAGATTGGTGTTATCAATACATCCTGTGTAGAGGCCAGGAGAGGTGAAGTAGTCAGCCATAGTCAAAAAGTGGCAGAGCCTAGATGCACACCCATGTCTCTGAGGCTTCCCATCTGCCATGAGCCATCTGGAGTGAGTCCTAGGGAGCACAAAGAGTATGTGTGCTGCCTCTATCGTGGCAGCCCTGACTGGCTTCAGCCAAATCTTTGCTTGCAGGCTTCAGTTTCTCTAGCTGCAAAAAAGGGACTGGGATTAAAATCAGTGAGCTACCAAACAGAGCCTTGCTCTGTTCTAGGCATTGTGTGCTCTCGTCTCATTGAATCCTCACAAACAGAAGAAATGGATGCTCAGAGAGATCAGGGAACTCTGGGAGGTCACACAACACAGAAAAGGGCTGCATTATTAGCCAATTTTACAGATGAGGGCATGAAAGTGGCACAAGAAGCTGTAGGACTGTTTGACTCCAAAGGTGTGCCAATCCTAACCATCTGACCATTTTGCCCCTTGGAGAGCTATGGAAAATTCTCTGGCTTGCTGCATCCAAAGAGGAGGTATAGGGAGTGAGCTGAGCCCATAAGGATCTGTGACTTCACCTTTTGGAGAAGCAGGAAGCCCTGGGCATTCCTGGACCAGATAAAAGGTAGGTGGCGCCCCCATAGCATCCCCATTCTCTCACCTTCCTCCCTAGCTGGCCCCCAACTCTGGGTTCTACTTGACCCGCTCTCCTTTTGCATATGCAAAGTGTGACACCCTGCCCTGGAAGAAAGACTGGGGAGTGGTCTTTGTAGCTGTAACTCTGAGGTTGGGCAGATGGAGTAAGAGTGCCCATGGACTCTGGAGGCAGAATTTTCTAGGTTTCACTCCCTATTTAGCTACTTCTGGGCAGCATACCCATGGAGAAGTCCTTATCTCTCAGAGAGTCTTTGCAAGATGATTGTAAAAATGAACCAAGAAAACATAGGCCAGGGCTTTGGTTCTCCAAGGAAGCCTTCTCCCCTATCTCAGCCGGCACCATGCTCAGACTATGGGCTCAAGGCTTTTCAGCTGTAAAACGGGCATAGGAAGTTTAAATAGATAATGCATGCAAATGCCCAACACTTCCAGAGGTCCTCGGAAGGGTAGGTGCCTTGGGAATGCAGACACCAGATGCACTCCCCAGTAGGGGTTCAGTGCTCACCCCCAAGTTTGGGGGGTTTCTTTTATGGTTCCCAGCCACTTAGGCCAAACAGGCCCCCTGAACCCATGCCAGGCAGAATCTACTCACACCCCATCCTGACCATGACCCATACATGGAGGCCAGAGCAGTAGCCCAGGCTCCCCACAGTGCCAGTTGGCCCGAAAGAGATTGAACAGTGTCTGGGAGAGTATCGCCGGTGGGTTCCAAAGGACATGGCACCAGGAACAGGGAAAGACCTGGAATCAGAGACCCCTGGGCATCCCAGAAAGGTCATGGGCTGCGTTGAGCAGGGGTGTCTGTAGCCCAGTCGCGGGATAGGCAACCAAGAGAGGAGCTAGGGCCAGTGCACCCGCGCAGGAGGGTGGGGGAACGCGCTCAGAGGCGGAAGGGGCACGCGGAGACCCCCATGGGGCACCGGAAGGGGAGCGCGGGGCGGTTGGCCGCAGCGGGGGCGGCGGCCGTTGGAGAGCAGCGGCCTGGGCCAGGCGAAGTCAGGCGTCTGGCCCGGCCGGGGCCACCATGACCAAGGACTCGCCCTGCCCTTCGGGCAGCGGCCGCGCGACACCCAAGAAGCCAGGTAGTCCGGGTCCGTCGGCGGCGGTGCTGGAGGAGCAAAGGCGGGAGCTGGAGAAGCTGCGGGCGGAGCTGGAGGCGGAGCGGGCGCGCGGACGGGCGGAGAGGCAGCGCTTCGCGTCCAAGGCGCGCCAGCTGCGGGAAGCGGCCGAGCGGGAGAGGCAGCAGCTGGTTGACCATCTGCGCTCCAAGTGGGAGGCTCAGCGCGACCGGGAGTTGCGGCAGCTGCAGGAGGACATGCTGCGGGAGCGTGAGGCCGAGATTCGGCAGCTGCTGCGCTGGAAGGAGGCCGAGATGCGGCAGCTGCGGCAGCTGCTGCACCGCGAGCGCGACGGCGTCATGCGCCAGGCCCGGGAGCTGCAGCGCCAGCTGGCAGAGGAGTTGATGAACCGTGGCCACTGTGGCCGCGCGGGGGCGCCCGACGTTGCTGCCGCTCAGTGCCGCTGTCGCCTGCAGGAAGTGCTGGGACAGCTTCGCTGGGACACCGACGGCGAGCAGGCCTCGCGCATCCGACACCTGCAGGCGGCGCTCGACGTGGAGCGCCAGCTCTTCCTCAAGTACATCCTAGAGCATTTCCGCTGGCATCCCACTTTGCCGGGGTCCCCCGACCCCCAAGCTGTGCATTCTTCGGAAGAGCCGTCCCCCCAAACCGCCGGCGACACCCCTGGGCCCCCAAAGTCCGTCTGTAGACTCGAATCCCTGAATGCTGACAGCCTAAGCGATGGCGTCCGCCTGCGCTCCCGCTCCCTAGATGTGGTGCCAACCAGGAGCTCCAACTCCCCAGACAGCCTGCTCCACACACCGCGCGCCTGCTCTCTTGACTCCTTGGCACCAGCGCGTTCCCGCTCTCTTGACAGCACCCTCAGTTGCCCCAAGGCCCCCGAATCGAAGGAGCGGGACTCCTCGCCAGACGCCTCCATCTTAGGCTCCTCGAGTCCCCCGCCGCCGCCGCCGCCGCCGCCGCCGCCGCCATCGGAGCACAGGAGACCTAGTGACCCTCCGGGAGAGGACTCCTCGAGCCAGCCCTGCCAGGCCCTGGTTCCCCTGCCGCCGGATCTGGACTGTCAGGAGCTGGTGAAGCAGAACTCGGAACTGTCAGAGGCGTTGCAGGTGCTGGCACGCCGCTGCTCGGGACTGCGGGAAGAGAACATGCAGCTGCGGCGCGCAGGTTTCCAGGACAAGTCAGACGAGAAGGTGAAGCGGCTCAAGGTGAAGCACGCGGAGCTTGCAGGCCTCGCGAGGCGCCTAGAGGACCGGGCCCGAAAGCTGCAAGAAACCAGTCGGCGGGCTGTGAGCGCGCCTGTGCCGGGCGAGAGCAGCACTGGCCTGGAGCTGTGCCAGGCCTTTGCCCGCCAGCGCGCCCGGGATATGTCGGAGCAGGCGAGCGCGCTGCTGGCCAAGGACAAGCAGATCGAAGAGCTGCGGCAGGAGTGCCACTTGCTGCAAGCGCGCTTCGCCTCAGGCATGGGCAGTGTGCCGCACCCTGGCGGAGGTGCTGCCCAAGCCCAAGCCCAGTGGCTCGACATCAGCGAGTTGGACCGACTGCAGCGCGAGTCGCAGCGGGAGGTGCTCCGCCTGCAGAGACAGTTGACGATGCAGCAGTCCACCGGCTGCGCCCGAGCTGAGACGGACGGCCAGAGCTCACCCTTCGAGGAGGCGCGGCGCCAGGTGCAGGCACTGGAGCTGGAGCTGGGCGCGCGGCGGCGCGAATGTGAGGAGCTGGGCGCCCAGGCGGTAGCGGCGAGGCGGCGCGGCGAGGAGGCTGAGGCGCGGCTGCAGGTGGCGCTACGCGAAGGGGCCTGGCTGGCGCAGGAGAACGCGCGGTTGCAGGCCCAGGCCGACTGGACGCGGCAAGTGGCGGCGGAAAACGACGATGTGCTCGGGCAGCTGGGGCGCGCGTGCCAGGAGCGCGACGCCGCCGGCATGCTGGCGGAGCAGCTGCTGCAGCAGGCGGCGCGCGGGCAGGACAGGCAGCAACAGCTGCAGCACGACCTGCAGAAGGCCCTGCGCGATCTCCAGGCTGCTAGGGAGGAGATGCTGGCGCTGCAGTGTCAGACTGGTCACCTTCCCCAGAAACTCCGGGAGGCCCCCCAAGGCCCGGAGGCTCAAGTCAGAGAGAGTGGAAGGACCAAGTTCCAGCCCATGCCTGAAGACCAAGCATCTTCACAGCCCAGTACAGACAAACAAGTGAATCAGGAAGCTTCTCAGCTGGAAAGTCCAGCTGCTATCAGGGAGCCAGCCAGTGACCCTCAAGTGCCAGACAGAGTGCCAGACAGCCGACCTCTGGACTCCAAGTCCCAGGCCTGGAAAACTAGCTCCCCTTCGAATTCTTCCTCTGAGGTGGAGTCCATATGGGCCACAGTGCCATCTTGCCCGACTCTGGATATGGACACAGCCAGTGAGGTGGAGGATCTGGAGCCTGACAGTGTGTCCTCTACCTTGGAAGCAAGGGGCTCAGAGGCCCCCCTGACCCCTAAACGCAAGATCTTCCTGGCTCGGTATAGCTACAATCCTTTTAAGGGACCTAATGAGCACCCTGAGAGTGAGCTGCTCCTCACAGCTGGGGATTATGTATATATTTTGGGGGACATGGATGAAGATGGCTTTTATGAAGGGGAGCTTAAGGACGGCCGGCGGGGACTGGTGCCCTCCAACCTGGTGGAGCAGATTCCAGACAGTGACATCCTGGGCTGCCCGCCCCCCAAGTCTCCTGACTTCGGCCCTACTCAACTCCTAGGTAGAAACAGCAAGGTTTTGAAGGAAGACACTAGTCACAGCTCGTTGCCTGGGAAAGCCCAGGAAGCTATGGACAAGGGACCATGCCAGATGGTAAGGGCAGGCTCCAAGACAGAGGTGGCAATAGGGATCTCAGATGCCAAGACAGAAGACAGCTGGCTGGGCTCGCTGCAGTGTGGGGAGGAGAAGGGCTTCTCTAGACCCCTTCTGGGGGCCACAAGGGTTTTTTGCATGGCTCCCATTCAACTGCACCTGCAGAGTGTTGCAGCCACCTCAGCCAAGATTACTTGGGTCTACGGCAGCAGCACTCACCCCTACGTGGTATACCTCAATGGCCAGGAGCATGCCCTGACCCCAGCAGGTGTGAGATGCTACACCTTCCGCAGCCTGCATCCTGGCACGCGGTACCAGGCACGAGTGGAAGTGCAGCTGCCGTGGGACTTGCTGCGGGTGCACTGGGAAACAATGTCCTCCACCATCACCTTTGACACACCCCTGGCAGGACCTCCTGACCCTCCGCTGGACGTGCTGGTGGAGCGCCATGCCTCACCGGGCCTCCTGGTGGTCAGCTGGCTCCCTGTAACCATCGACTCTGCTGGGTCATCCAATGGAGTCCAGGTCACTGGCTATGCTGTGTACGCTGATGGGCTCAAGGTCACAGAGGTTGCTGATGCCACTGCTGGGAGCACCCTGTTGAAATTTTCCCAGCTCCAGCTGCCCCTGATGTGCCAGAATGTCTCTGTGAGAACCATGTCACTTTGTGGTGAGTCCCTGGATTCGGTGCCAGCCCAGATCCCTCATGACTGTCTCACCTGTCACCAATTGCCAGACACTTATTCCTTTAGCTACCCCTGTGGTGACCTGTCTGCCTGCAGATGCACAGTCCCCATCTGTTCTCAGAGGCTGGCACTGGATCCCTCGAGTGCCAAAGCCAGCTCCCACACTCCTGGAAGCTGCGGGGAGCCCCAGGCTGAGTTTCTAGAAACATTTCCTGAAGAACCTTCAAGGAGGCGGCCCCCAATGCACAACCTGAATTCGGAGGGAGAATGTGCAAATGTGGGGTCTGACAGCCAAGCCCAGGGGCCAATAGGGACCCAGGAGGTCTGCAGAAAGGACCCGCTCTTTCAGAAGAGTCCCCCAAACCACAGACCACTTCTGCTCAATGGACAGTCTAAGGGAGAAAAAGACTGCTACTGGCACATGGGCGCCAGAAAAAGCCCTACTTCAGGAGTCATCCATCTGTTCCCAGAGTGTGGGCTCGAGAAACAACCGCATCCAGAAAAGACTGCTCTTGAAAAGGTCCTTAGGCAAAAGCAAGATACTGATGTGTTTGCCCCTCCCCAGCTGGACACCAGCCAACCGTATGTGTCTGACTTCCACAACGACGTGTTGCAGGAGGAGGAGGCAGTGCACTTCAGTCTGTGGGGCCCAGAGAGGCAAGAGCAGAGAAAGGAGTTTAGGACCCAGAATGGGAAAGGTCAGGCTCTGGGGGGCAAGAGGGAGTGCCAGCTCCCAGAGCCCAGCCCAGCACCTTGTCCAGCTCCATCAAGCAAAGTCATTAAGATGTCCAGGGGTGGCCCCTCACCACTGGGGACAGGGGTGGACACTCTAGCCAGGGTCTTTGTGGCCCTCTTTGATTATGACCCCCTGGTGATGTCTGTCAACCCCAATGTTGCAGAGGAGGAGCTGGCCTTCCAGAAAGGGCAGCTGCTAAGAGTATGGGGCTCTCAGGACACTTGTGGCTTCTACCGTGGTGAATGCAATGGACAAGTGGGCAACATACCTGGGCACCTGGTGGCCGAGGTGAAGGTGGGCATGGAACAGACTGATGGGAGGTGGCATTTGCCAGCGCAAGGGCACCTGTCCTCGGTGGCCCACCTCAATGACTTTGGGGTGCTCACCAGCCCCCAGGGCTCCTTTCCTATGCCCCAAGGAAACCCCAGGAGGTCACCACTGTGGACTCCAACAACCATGATGGCAGCTTTGGACTATGACCCCAGTGATGGGCGAGAAGAGGGCCAGGTGAAGGACAAGCTGTCACTGAGGGCAGGGGATGTGGTCACGGTCTATGGGCCTGTGGATGACAAGGGATTCTATTATGGGGAGTCAGGTGGTCACAGGGGCCTGGTCCCAGCCCACTTGCTGGATCACCTTTCCCTTCATGGTGAGTGAGCAAGGCTCCTGCCGGGGTAGTGGCCTCTGGCCACCCACACCCAGCCAGAGGAGAAGCAAGCACTGGGACCCTAACTCCAGCATCCCTCCTCGACTCTGTGAGCAGCACTTGCTCCAAGTGTCACTGTGCAAAAGTGACACCGGTCCCCAGGTGTCACCTGCCTTTGAGAGGAGCAGGGCTTAGGTCTGAACTGAGCTGTTCCCAGAAGAAAACAGAACAAGCAGCCCGCAAGAGTCTGACAGACTGTTTTGGAGTTGTCAGTGACCATGACCGGTATTTGGAGAAGGACCTTTTTCTGTGCTCAGTGTGCATTTTCTCTAGGAGTTTCTTTAGGAGTATCTCATCCATTGCCTTGTATGAAAATCTCAAGAAAAGCCTGGCTCTCAAAAAAAAAAAAAAAAAAGTGACCAGAATGTTTTGTTCTATCTTATGTTCAACCCCTCATTAAAATGTTCATAGAAAAAAGAAAAATAATACTTTAGAACTAAAAGCACAACCAACAGAAACACGAACATACCTCTCCTTCCTCTCCCTTCTGTCCAGGGATCCTGCAATGGCTGCAAACGTGTGTTCCCAGCTGGGGAGGGCACTTCCTTATTCTCTGGAGGGGGCTTAGCTTAGGGTCTTCTGGCAGAGCTACCAAGAGTCAGCCAAGATCCAGGACTGAGAAGCAGGCCCCTAAAGGCTCAGCAAGGCTAGCATTTCCCACAGGCTTCCCTGCATATGGCCTGTGTCCCTGGGTGTCAGCCTTTGTGGAAAGTGGGATCAGTGTCTCCCGGCTGGGAATCCCACTCTGCCTAGTGTTAGTAATTGCCCCCTTTCCCTAGAGCTTCTCCATAGGAGGATGTTTCTCTATTTACCCCATCTTATAAAAGAGCCTCTGAGGCTCAGGGGACCCCCTCTTGTCAGGTGACACAGCGGAAAAGCTGCTTCCTCCCACAGTCTTCCTGGGTCTCCCTCTAGGAGAGTGAGAATTCTGTTTTAAGTTTTATTTAAGTAATCTCTATACCCAACATGGGGCTGGAACTCATGACCCCAAGATGAAGAGTTGCATGTTCTTCTGACTGAGCCACCCAGGTGTCCCCATCCTTCTCTGCTTCTGTTTGATACTTTTTTGTTTCCCTGAGTACAGCAATGATGTCAAAGGAAGGGCACCGCCATCCTGGGTGCAGGAGGAAATGCCCAGAAGCATTCCTGGCAGGCAGAAGGATTGGAGCCGACCAGCAGTTTCCTTGGGGAGTGGGCAGATTAGGTCCGGAGGGACTGTCCTAGGGGCTGAAAGCAGGAATTGGGAAAAGAGCGGGCCCAGGGGTTGTCTCAACCTAACACACAGCTGCCTTATCCTCAGAAAACACAGGAATGTGGCAGCTGTGGTGTGTACACACACCACTTGTGAGTGGAAGGCTCCGCTCCGGGTCTCAGCCCGGAAAGGAAACTGTTCCTTATTCCCCATCCACAGGAAGCTAAATCATCCCTTCTCGTGTTTATATCCACCCATTTTTACAGTGAGAAGTCATGATCAGAAGGTCCTGCAGCTAGCCTGTGGAGGCAACACAGGCCAACTCACAATTTCTTGTTTTTAATTGTGATAAAATATACATAACCAAAGTTACCATCTCGACCATTTTTTATTTTTATTAATTTCTTAGAAGTTTATTTATTTGCGGGCACCTGGGTAGCTCAGTTGGTTAAGCTTCCAACTCTAAATTTCTGCTCAGGTCATGATCTCATGAGATCATGAGATCAAGCCCCACATCAGGCTCCGTGCTGGCAGTGTGGAGCCTGCTTGGGATTCTCTCTCTCCCTCTGCCCCTCCCCAGCTTGAGCGGTCAGTGGTGACAGCAGAAGAAAAGGCCTGGAGGCATGAGAATAATGAGTGATTGAATATTTGGGGAAACTCAGGGAGCAGTGGCACAGGCAGGGGAAAGTCTGGGGACAGTACCTATCCTCACAAGAGGTGAGGGCCTCCTCTCTTGAAAGGGCTTCAAAGTTCCTGGGAACTTCCTGCTTCCTCCACCAGGGGGCAGCCTGGGTGCACCAAGGGTTCTTCCCCAGGGACTGTACACCTTCCGCAGCCTGCCTGGGCCTGCACCTGCCTTCTCAGGCCCTGAGCCCTGGTGTCAGGGTAAGCAGAGATGTCTCTTTGAACCCGAAGGCCTGGGATTCAGACCCCACCTATCTCTGTTCTCTCCCTCCCCTCTCCCCAGTGCACCTTGAGGAGCCCCTCCTCCCTACCTCCAATGGTTGTCCTTCTGGGAACCCTGGATCAATAGCAGGCTTGGCAGGTCTGACACTCTGCCATAGGAGAGCCTTGCTCTTCGGAACTCTTTTCACAGTCCTGTTCTTATAAACCCTAGTTCCCTTGGAAGCCACAGGAAGTTTTAGTGAATGAATAAAGCAGCTCAAGCCCTGGTGGGCTGGAGGGGGCAGGGCCAGGGAGTGGTGGAGCAGCTGGGCTCGGAAGCCCAGCCAGCTAGGTCCAAACCCTGGCCTGCCAGCAGACAGCTGGGAAGCTTCTCTGAGCTTCAATTTTTTTCAACTTTTTTTTTAAATGTTTTATTTATTTCTAGGAGAGAGAGAGAGAGAGAGAGAGACAGCGTGAGCAGGGGAGGGTCAGAGAGAGAGGGAGTCACAGACTGAAACAGGCTCCAGGCTCTGAGCTGGCAGTCAGCACAGAGCCTGACGTGGGGCTCGAACCCATGAACCGCGAGATCATGACCCAAGCAAAAGTCGGACGCTTAACCGACTAAGCCACCCAGGCGCCCCACAACTTTTTTTTATTAAAGATTTTTGTTTAATGTTTATTCATTTTGAGAAAGAGACAGCAAGCAGGGGAGAGGCAGAGAACGGGAGAGAGCGAATCCTAAGCAGGCTCCTCACTGTCAGCACAGAGCCTGATGCGGAGCTCAAACTCACAAACCTCGAGATCATGACCTGAGCCGAAATCGAGTCAGACGCTTGACTGACCGAGCCACCCAGGTGCCCCAGCTTCTTCATTTTTGGCAGGCCTGTGAGGGAGGGCAAGTGGTTGTTTTGAGCTGATCATGTGTATACGGCTCTCAGCCCAGGGTCAGGACCCAAAGGAAGACCAAGAAAGCTGGTAAGGACAGGTGGCAGGGGCAGATGGGGCTGGGTCCAGCTTGCTTCCTACAAGGGCCCTGAGAACCTAAAGACTTGGAACAGAGGCACAGGGAGACCACACAGGTCTAACGAGGTAGGTAGGCTAGGAAGGAGCAGGTGCCTGGATGTGGCCTGCACTGGGGCCCCTCGCCAAGACCAGACCACCTGGAGGCCCAAGGCCTGTCCAGGCCTGCTCAGGAGGGGGTGGGGGATGGGGATCCCAGCTGGCCAGAGGGCAGAGGATCCTAAGGAGTGGGCAAAGGGGCAGCATCCAGAGAGCCTGGAACGTTCTGGAGCAAGGGTCACCAAGCCTGTCCTGGTGCTGTCCACTTCTGCCCAGGGGCCTCTGGTCAGGGCAAGTCTCAGCACCTCACCAGCCCTCCCCCAATGGAGGAAAGGCTCTCAGTTATTTCTCATCAGGGACCTTGTTTCTTGCTCGCTCCCCACAACATGGTTATGGGTTATCCTATTTCACATATGAAAAGAGAGACCCAGTGATGAGAGAAAAGCAACTGCCATGAAAACAGCATGAGGATACCCAAGGGACTCCTTCCAGCCTTTTCCAAGGCCCACCAGCCACAGGGACCACTGTCCTGCTGGAGCCCCCGGGACTAGTCCATCCCTCCCCCTTTACCTCTTAGTGACCTGCCCCCCCAGCCCTTTGTCACTGAGAATTTTCAAAATATCAGGACACAAATTTAAAAAAAACACCAACCTCAGAGATACTTCTGAGGCCCATTTTAAGCTCATTCCACCTTTTGGTCACACCCGCCTCTGTCTATCTCACCCAGGTGGAAGTTGGATGGGTGGGAGCACATGGGAGATCAGATGTTCCACCTAAAGTCTTGTGAAACCAGGTGGAGCTGGCTCCAGGAACCAGGGCACGGAGGGTTCCTGGGGCCATGGTGGCATTAGTGACGCCTCATCTGGCCCCACAGGTGCAGGTAGCCTCTGGGTTCAGCCCCAGCTATCTCTGTCCCAGGAGGTGGGTGGGTCTGTAATGGGCTGCAATGCCTTATATGTGCAGGTTCCCCCGTCTCAGAGGCCCTGGCATATAGGCCTATGTACCTGAAGCCCCAGGTGAGCTCTCTTCAAATCCTCTGGTAACTGACCACCTGGCAGGCTGGTACCTGCCTGCCTGAAACCCTAGGACATTGACCTCAGCTTGGGAGACCCCGCTGGCCATACCCCTTGATCAGAGTGCTTGGGCTAGAGGGTGCCCTCTTGGGGGCACCTCAGGCAGTTTTTTGATTCTCAGCTTCACTTTCCTCTTCCCTAAAATTGGCTTTCCAGCTGGGCTGCTCTGCCCCTGAAGCCCGCTCACTCCAAGGTGTCCTTCAAAAGTGCCCTCCATCCAGTCTCTGGGCAGCTGGCCCCACCCGTACTGGGTTTAGCTGCCCCTCCCATGAGTATGAACAGCCCCCAGGCATATCCTTGTAAAGGAGTAAATTACCCATTCATTCCATTGCTCTCCCACCGTACTGGATCTAACTCCATGTTTCATCCTCAATACCTGGCATTGGGGTTTATGGGCCAGCTGGGCCGGCGCGTTCCTAATTTAGGACAGGGGCACCAACTGGCTGTAAGACAGTCCCAAGAAAGTATTGGCCTGGGGCTATCGTTGGGTGCTTCCAAATGAGAACTGACCTTTATGAGCCCTCACCATGTGCCTTAGCTCACGTCCTGCTCACAGGCAACCCTATCCAGATGGTGTAATTATTTCTCCCTTTTACAGATGGAGAAACTCAGGCTCAGAGAGGGGAGGTCATTCGTGAAGGTCATTCGGTTGGTAGCAGAGCCAGTGTCTGAACCCAGGTGTGTCCCTTTGCCCCTTGCCCTTATCTGGAGGTTTCCTCCCCCAGCCTGGGGGCAGGGCCTGGGTTTAGGGAGGAGAGCAGAGGGAGGGATAGTCAGGAATTCAAATTGGTAGAGTTGGTTGGGGGGAGGGCAGGAGGTGCTAGGGAGTGGCCAGTAGTTAAGGCTTGGGCAACAGGGTGCTCTGCAGAGCTTCGGGGAGGGAGGGGACAGTGGGGCAGGCACAGACCTGCTGGACCAGAAATGCCCAAGGGTCTCCATGGGAAGGTATCGGGAAGGTGACTGTGAGCTGAGGCCAGCAAAGCACCTCTGGGTGGTGGGCCAAGTAGAGTTGGGCACTGAGGCCCCACCCCAGGACCATGGAGATTTAAGGAGAAAGAGGCCTCGGAGAAGGCAGGGGGCCACATTTTCTAGAAGGAGGGAGTGGTCAGCCTGCACAAGGTCAGGCAAGATAAGAGTCACTGGGCCCAGCCTCCCTCGTGACTGTGACCAGAGGCTACTGTCCCAGCCCAGGGGCTTCCGTGTACTGGCCATGATGGAGCTGGCCCCCTCCCCCACTACCACATGAACCCTGGTGATGAGGGAAGCCTCCCAGAAAGAAACCTGCAAAGTTGAGGGGCGCCTGAGTAGTTCAGTTACTTAAACGTCCAACTTCAGCTCAGGTCACCGTCTCAGGGTTTGTGAGTTTGAGCCCCAAGTGGGGCTCTGCGCTGACAGCTCAGAGCCTGGAGCCTGCTTTGGATTCTGTGTCTCCCTCTCTCTCTGCCCCTCCCCCACTCACACTCTGTCTCCCTCTCTCGAAAATAAACATTAAAAAAATTTTTTAAACTGCAGAGTTAGAATTTGGAAATTCCAAGCCCTTCCCACTATGCAGCCTTGGTCCACTCCTACCTCCATGGCCACATGAACTGAGGCTCCCGGATACTTCTCACTGTTCCACAACTCTGTTCCCTGCTAAGATTCCAGAGGAGACTGCCCTCTCAACTCTGGCCCCACTCAACTTCTGGAGAGGAACCTCACAAGGGAAATGAGCATTGCCTCACCTTGGCCCCACCTTTTGCCCTGGGGTACTTTGTCCACTTCTCCCCGCCCCCCCCCCGCCCCTCATCTGCTAAGGCTCTGGTGGGCTTCTGCCTGCCCATACAAGCCAATGAAGCAGATATGGCTATCAGCCCCATTTTACGGGTGGGTAAAACAAGGCCAAAAGAGGTCAGTCCTAGGGCAGCTGGCTGGTCACCATTACAGCCAAGATTTGGATCCAGGTCCAACCTCCTCTCTGTGAGCTTCCCTCAGAAGCACAGTCCCGCCAACCTTCATCTCTGCCTTGCTCTTCACAGAGCCAGGACTTGGCCTCCTCCTTTATCCATTTGTTAGTGGAGCCAGTGGCTATTCAGGCACAGGGGTCTCAGCATCCTGTAGAAAGAGCCCCCAGAACAGACTCTGCCAGTCTAATGGTAGAAGCAACCAAGAAACCAAAGGACTTAATGGAAGGTTGATTGGAAGGGGGAGGCTCAGGACCTGGGTGGGCTTGCAATCAAGTAGGAGACAGGCAGTTTTCCAAGAATGGTAAGCCTTGATGAAATCTTTTTCTTTATTTCATAATGGTTTTTCCAAAAAAACAGCAAAAACAAAAGTAATACATAGAGGGGGCACTTGGTTGGCTCAGTCAGTTAAGCATTTGATTCTTGATTTTGACTCAGGTCATGATCTCACAGTTTGTGGGTTCGAGCCCCACGTCAGGCTCTGTGCTAACAGCAGAGCCTGCTTGGGAGTCTCTCCCCGCCCCCCTTACCCTCTCCCCTCAACATAAATAAATAAACTTTAAAAAAGTAATACACTTAAGTGACATAATAATTCCAACAATATAGGAGATTAAATGTGGAGTTAAACGTGAAGGCTTCATCCTCACCTTCCCTATTTTCCCCTCTTCCCCTGAGGCTCCTGCCCAAGCTTTCTTTAGGGATTTATGAGCATAGATAGAAACGGAAACACACAGGATTTCTAAAAACCACCAATGTGATTACATTTTACATATTCTACATCTTGCTTCTTCCACTTAGGGGAATGTCTTGGCCAACACTGAACTTTTCACCCTCCTTGGCCAGTCTGCCTGGTGACAGTGTCACTGTGTTCAGCTGGGTTCTGGGGCTGTGTTGCTTTCCCTGCAGCCTTCCCTGGGATGCAGATGGAGCGGACTCCTCTACACACTTCCAATGCAAGTATGTTCAAGCCCCCTGCTGCTGGCCTGGGCTGACAAAGACTGCATCAAATCGTATGTATTGACTGTGTAGGTGCCTGCCACCATCCTAAGGCACTTTCTGCAGTGGTGAAGAGTAGATGATCGTGGCTTGGGCAGAGTTTCCATTGTAGGGAGGGCAAGAAATGTGAGCAAAGAAGTGCATACATCAGTAAGGTCTTCGGAGGTGGTGCCAGACCTGGGAAGCACATAGGGAGTGAGGATGGACAATGAAGGGCAGCTGTTTTAGAAAGAGCAATCAGATGAAGTTGTACCAGCAGCAACATTGCAGCTGACGCTGAAATATGGTTTGCCAGGCAGAGGGCACAGCATAGGCAAAACCTCTTCCTTGGCCCCACAAACCAGGGCAGTCAGTTCCTCTGTTATGACCTTACAGAGCAGCCTGCACATCTCCTTGTCCAGATCCAACCCTCCTCTGAATAATATCCTCTCATCTCCTCCCTTGACCATGGTCTTCCAGGGCCAGGGACCACCACTGTGCTGTTTACTAGCATGGTGCCCACCTCATCATCGATGTTATCAGCAACTGTCGATTGAAGGACAATGGAGTGTGCGGCCTCTCTTGGGCTCAGGGTGCCTGGCTCTGCCTGGAGCTGTGACTAGCAAAATGAGAGGAGGTGGCTAGTGAGGAAGCCTCCCCCCAGCAAGACATGGCCTTCACTCTAGGGAATATGTTGGGGGACTTTTCTTCAGATGGGGTACTGTTCTAAGAGGCTGTCAGAGGGGCTTGGGTTTGAGCTTAGCTGTGTGACCTTGAGCAGGTGACCTTAACCTCTTTGAGCCTCAGTTTTCCAGTCTATAAAATGGGATCATAACACAGCATCCTTCTCACAGGTGGTGATGAGAAACAGCAAGCCCATGTGTGTACAGTGCTTTGCTCACATGTGGATTAAGGACTCAATGTTGGGATCCCATCACAGCAACCAGGAATTAGTGAGGCTGTTGTTCTTGCAAGAGAGATTCTGCTTCCCTCTTGAGTAACCTGAATGCCAGGTTTCGGCAGTGCCACACTATCTCCTGTGTGTACCACTCACGTTACATCCTTTATGGCGAGGAATGAATGAAGGCTACGTGGCTTGGGAAGCAGTAGGTGGGGTGCACTGTGGTAGGAAGGAACGACATGGGAGTTGGGAGGAAATTCATTCATTCATTCATTCATTTGACTTTTTAGTGGAGCCTGCCTATTTGGTGGCAGGCATGAGCTGGGCACTGGGTCTACAAGAATGAACAAGACAAAGACTTCCTGCTGTCATAGCAACTGCCCATCAGAGGCATCAGGACTGCATCAGGGCGAGCAGGCTGGGGTCAGAGGAAACTTCCTGAAGGAGTTTATGTCTGAGCGAGTAGGAGATGGCCAGGCAGAGGTGGGGAGAAGGAGGAAGGGTGACGCAGGCAGGATGAGCCCTGGGTGCTAATGCCCAGAGGTGAGAGGAAAACTCATGGCAGGTACAGGAGCAGAGAGTTCGTCAGTGTGGTTTGAGCTTGGGATGGGGGGAAGTGAGACGTGATTTTACATGGGGTTTGTTTATCTGAAATTCAAATTTAACTAGGCATCTTGTATTTTAAAAAACTTTTTTTAAGTTTATTTATTTTGAGAGAGACAGAGACAGTGCAAGTGGGGGAGGGGCAAAGAGAGAGGGTGAGAGAGAGAATCCCAAGCAATCTCTGTACTGTCAGCCCAGAGCCGGATGTGGGGCTCAAACCCACCAAGCCATGAGATCATGACCTGAGCTGAAACCAAGAGTCAGACACTTAACCAACTGAGCCACTCAAGCACCCCTAGACATCTTGTATTTTTATTTTATTTTATTTTATTTTATTTTATTTTATTTTATTTTATTTTATTGAGAGACAGAGCCAGCGCCAGGGAGGGGGTAGAGAGAGGGAGAGACAGAATCTTAAGCAGGCTCCACACCCAGCACAGAGTCTGACTCGGGGCTAGATCTCGTGATCATGAGATCATGACTTGAGCCGAAATCAGGAGTCTGGATGCTTAACCGACTGAGCCACCCAGGCGCCCCAGCATCCTGTATTTTTTATATTTGTTAAACCTGGCTATCACGTTAAGGGACTGTGATTTACCCTTTGGGGATATTTTGTATCATTTGTTTTCCTTTTATTTGCTTTTTAATTGAGAAAAGATGATGGTAAAAGTGACAAATCAGTCTACTGTCCTTACTTGATCCATACTACATGACATAGCAATCATAGAGCTACTTTAGCCAGGGCTTGCCAGAGCCTGATTCTGTAGTCTATCTGACAGTTTCATCTTAATCAGTCCTCACAAGAGCCCCATGGGCAGGTGCCATTATTATTCTCAAATGACTGATGAGGAAAGATAATCAGAGAAGTTAGGTCCCATACTGGACACCCAGAGGGAGCTGGAGTGCAAAATAAATCCAATTCTCAATGGTTCTCCTATCCCCGTTACTGTGTGGTTTTTATATTTCCATATTACCTTCCGCCCGAATAGAGTTTTACAGGATAGCTTTCAGTGAGAACAAAATCTTGAAATCTGCTATCTTCATTTACTATATCAAAAACTTTCTCCCAGATTTTAAAGTTTAAGTGCTTATGTACTATTGCACTAGAAGCATACTTGGATTTTATAAAGCGCTTGGCAGGAAATGGGCTCGGGGGTGAACACTGGATGTGAGGAGGTGATGCAAGCCTTCTCAGAACAGAGATGGCAGGAGTCTAGGTCAATATGATTTATTTATATTTTTTTAATATATTTTTATTTATTTCTAGGAGAGAGAGAGAGAGAGAGAGAGAGACAGCGTGAGCAGGGGAGGGTCAGAGAGAGAGGGAGTCAGGGACTCTGAAATAGGCTCCAGGCTCTGAGCTGGCAGTCAGCACAGAGCCCGACATGGGGCTCGAACCCACGAACCGCGAGATCATGACCCAAGCGAAAGTCGGACGCTTAACCGACTAAGCCACCCAGGCGCCCCTAGGTCAATATGATTTAGAAATCCCTTATTCCCTCCTTGGACTTTTCTTTTATCCTTCTGATTTTATTTACTTATTTTAAAGATTTTATTTTTAAGTAATCTCTATACCCAACATGGGCTTGAATTCACAGCCCTGAGGTCGAGAGTCCCATTCTCCACCGACTGAGCCAGCCAGTCAATCGTCTCAACTGTTTTTCTGAGTGTTTTTTTTTTAATAATGTTTATTCATTTTTGAGAGACAGCATGAGTGGGGGAGGGGCAGAGAGAGAGAAGGAGACAATCCAAAGCAGGTTCCAGGCTCTTAGCTGTCAGCACAAAGCCCGATACTGGGCTCAAACCCAGGAACTGTGAGATCATGACTTGAGCCAAAGTCGGGTGCTTAACTGATGGAGACACACAAGTGCCCCTCGTCTTTCTGATTTTAAAGGGACTATGTACTGAGTACGGAAAACTTGTAATGTTCAGAAAAGTTAAGGAAGCGGGAATAACAAACCTTAACCAGCTTGATATGAATTGCTACACCATTTGGGAAGTATGCCTGGTAAGACCTATTCAAACTGAAAATGTTCACATATCATTTAACCCATAGAGTCTATTTCTAGTATACTTATTCTGCACAAGTGAAGGTAAGAGAATGTAAAAACATCTATTCAATGACTTAAAACAATTTGTGTTTTGTTTTTTTTTTTTTTTACAATCACCAAACTGGGGCACCTGGCTGGCTCAGTCGGAAGAGCATGAGACTTTTGGTCTTGGGGTCACAAGTCTGAGCCCTACATTGTGTATAGAGATTACATAAAAATAAAATCTTCAGGGATGCCTGTGGCTCAGTCGATTGTTTGACTCTTGGTTTTGGCTCAGGTCGTGATCCCAGGGTGGTGGGATCAAGCTCTGCGCTTTGGGGTCTGTGCTGAGCATGGAACCTGCTTAAGATTCTCTCTCTCTCTCTCTCTCTCTCTCTCTCTCTTTCTCTGTCTCTCTCTCCCCCTCTGTCCCTCTCTCTGGTTTGCACACATACTCTCTCTCAAAAAAAAAATCTTGGGGCGCCGGGGTGGCTCAGTCAGTTAAGTGTCTGACTTTAGCTCAGGTCATGATCTCATAGTTTGTGGGTTCAAGCCCCACATCGGGCTTTGTGCTGACAGGTAGCTCAGAGCCTGGAGCCTGTTTCAGATTCTGTGTCTCCCTCTCTCTCTGACTCTCCCCTGCTCCTGCTGTCTCTCTCTTTCTCAGAAATAAATAAAAACATTAAAAAAAGTTTTTTTAAAAAAATCTTAAATATATAAAAGCACTAAATTGTAAGTAGCCTGAAAAGCTATGATTAAGGGAAGTGTTTATGGAATCTTCATACTCTAGAATCTGTCAGCTATCAAAAAGTGAATTATGTGATATGAACTAGAAAGACGTCTGTGATAGCTTGTTAAGGACAAAGAACAAACGTCCTGTAAGTTCTACAGTGACTTACCGTTTGTATGGTATATTATTTTATAGTTTCGAAAAAGTAAGATTGTTGCGTAACATGTGCACAGATATGTGTTGATGTCAGATGTACATGTCAAACTGCTAACGTTACTTCAGAAGACAGATGGGAGTGAGGAGGAAGGAGAATGAGGAACTTTTAAAAATGTAGCTAGAACTGTTCCTATTAAAAACGTTCCTTTTGTAATAAAACACTAAAATATATATGTGCGTGAAAAAAAATCCCAACGCCTAGAGAGAACCTCTGTAAATATTTTGGTGTATTTTCTTCAATATTTTGCACGCACCTATACTTGTGCATTTTTTCTTAATATCGTTTGCACATTTCTAGATCATAAAACATCTTGGTAAACACCATTTATAGTGGCTCCCTTAACGTTTTCTCATGTGGGCTATTTGACCAATCCCCTATTGTAAGGCATTTACTTTGTGTATGATCTTTTTCATCATTATAAATGACACTTGAAAAAATTTGTACATTAATTTTTCAAGTGCAAATAAAGCAAGTGACTATTGAGTGCCTGTTAAGTCTCAGGTATGCTCTTGGCATTGGGGTTCCAAGCTTATGATCTGGTTAAAAATATCATCAAATATATGGTCTGCAAATGTGGTTAATTTCTTTGAAACAGAATCTCAGAAGATGGATTACTACTGCTCCAAGGGGGTATTAATCATTTTAAAAGATTTTATATTTGGCTGATCCTGCCTAATTCACGTTCAGAAATTTTGAGGCAATGTATATACTTCCAACAATATATGAATGATTACCCACCAGACCCCTGCCTCTGTTTGAAGATTTTAATTTGAAACTGATAGCTGAAAATAAAATCAAACCCTCCTCCCACCCCAAGCCCCTCAGTATGTTGTAGTTTTAACTTGCACACCTTTGGTTAGTAGAGTATTGACATTTTCCCAGTAGTTTCTTCAAATAGTGAGTACTCTACTGTACTCTATTCATAGAATATGCTTTTTCTTCCTTACCGATGTTCGATATTTCTCTTCTCATTTCTTATGCTCCTAGCATTTCTAGGATCTGTTTCTAGGCTTTTCCCTCTTTTTCTTTCTCGCTTTGTACCACACTGAATTGACTGTGGTAGCTTTATAATTTAAGTATCTGTTAAAGCAAGCTCACCCTCATTTGTGGGAAATGAGAGCTGGTTTTGGTTTTTTAGTTTCAGGTGAACTTAGAATTTTGTCAATTCCTGTTAGGATTACATTAATTTTAAATATTACATTAAATATACATTTACATTTAATATACTTTAACTTTATGCATTAATCTAGAAAGAATGGTCCCATAACCAGCCTTCCTGAGGGGGTCTTGGCTAGTGCTAGGGCACAACTTCCCTGCATGGCAATTCTGGGTTCCTCTCTCAGAAGTTGACAGTGGTGTGTTCTTTTGTTTGGTGTTCAAAGTAGAGAGAGGTCCATTAAATAACTCCCTAGAGAAGCGGCCTCGTTCAGGGCCACCTCCAGTCCCTCAGCAGGCCATCGGGCCACCAGCTTGGGTCTAGGCAGGCCAGCTTAGGCTCGTTGCTTGACCTCAGGGGCCTGTGAGGGGTTGCGGTCACCGGAAGGGGCTGGCTGAACACCGCGTGCTCGGGACCTCAGCGCCCTCCGAGCAGGTAGGGCCAGCTAGCTAGCGGGGCTGCGACTCGCAGCGGGGACCCGAGGGGTCGCTGGGGTCAGGGGTCGGGGGGGGGGTCCTCTTCTCTACAGGACACAAATAGCTTGGGATAGCTTGGGCCTCCTCAGGAGCCCAGATCACGCCACCTGCAGTCCCCTGGGACTGCGCCTTTGACGGCGAGGTCCCTGCGGCGGCCACGTAGCTGGGGTGCGAAAGTATCCTGGAAGTGGGGTGCAGGTCGCTAGGGGTTCCTACTGGGGACCTCGGAGGGGTCAGGGTCAGGCTCAAAGGGTGTCAGCTCGGCGTGTGCGGGCTGAGCGTGGGCCTGTGGGGGTCCAATGTCCCCTTCCTAGGGGGTTGGGTCCGGTTGTTTCGGGGTGCGGTCGCGGTCCCACTCGTGCACCTGGGGTCTGGGTTGGGCGGGGCGCCCACCGTCAGGGTCCCGGGCTCCTCCTGCGCGCCCCTCCCCCACGGCGCCGTCCAGCGGGCCCGCCGCCCCGCCCTGCCCAGTGTTCGGACCCCTAGCCAGCTCCGCCCCGCCCCCTCTTGCCCCGCCCCCGAAAGACCCCGCCCCGAGCCGCCCCGGCCCCGCCCCGCCGCTCGCCCATTCAGATGTGGGTCAGGGGTGAGCGGGCGGCGCCGACGTCACAAGCTTCCAAGATGGCGCCGGGCGGGCGGCTGTGAGCGGCGCTCGGGGCGCGCTGGGCGGGGAGCCGAGCCGGGCCGGCGGCGGGCGGACGGGGCGGGCGCAGGCGGCGCAAGCCGGGCGCCGAGGACGAGGGACTGCGGGCAGGGCCAGCCGGCCGGCGGGCGGAGCGCCGCCGCCGACGCACACGAGGTGAGAGTCGGTCAGGGGCAACGGGGGGCGCGGGCGGGCGCGCCCCCGGGGAGAGGGGCGTGGGCGGGCGCGCACCCGCCAGGTCTGGGCGGGGGCGCACGCGGGACCCCTGGCCGGACCCAGGCCGCCCGGGCTTTGTGGTCCGGGTGCCCGGCAGGGCGCGGGCGGCGGGGACCCCGGGCACAAAGCCCCGGGGCCGCGCCAGGCCGGGCGCGGGTCTGCGGAGCGGGGGTCGGCAGGCGAGCGGGCGCCGGCTCTTTGTGCCTTTTCATTAGCAATCTAATCCGAACAGCGTCGGGCGAGCTGCGCTGCCTGACAGGCGGGCGGGCTTCCATTATGCAAACGGCCCAGCGCCCGCGGCCGCCCCTTGTAGGGGGATTTTGCTATTTCCAGAACTGCGGCGCTCCTCTGCCTGCGGTCCCCTTTCCTTGCCCCCTCCTTGCGGGAAGACCGGCCTGGGCAGGGGCAGGGTTGGCCTTGGAGGGGCCGCTCCCAGAGGGCCAGGCCCTGCGGCTGGTGGGCTCGCTGCCCTGCCCCCAGACCTCTCCCGTAGGCAGCCACTTGGCAGGAAGAGAGATGGGCTTGGGGGAGGGGGTCGGCTGGCAGGGGGAGGGGACCGGCTGGCAGAGGAAGGGGGCTGAAGGGCCCCAGCTTGTCACTCTCTGTTTATCTACTGAGATGGTTCATATTCACATAGGCCTAGTTGGTGGGGGTTGGGGGGGAGGCAGGGATGCCTCTCCGTGGGGGGCAGTGACTTCTGGAGAGGAGGGAACGAGGTCAGATAATGCGCCCAGCGGCCCCACCCAGAACAGCGTGGGACTGCCTGGAGAAGGGAACCCAGTGCTGATCCGGATGGGTTGGAACGGTTTTGAAGTTATTTATCCATGTCTTTTCCTATCCCCTCCACCCCCAGTGTCTTTTCTAGTCAGAGTTGCGAAGCACATCTGGAAAGCTAGGTTCCTGGCCCCCCAAACAGCAAGGAGGGATGTAACCCGGGAGGCCACCCCTCTGACATATGTGGTGGGGGGGAGGGGCAGAGCCTTGCCCATAGGAATCCTGTGGCGGTGGATTGTTGACTGATGTGGGGATTGCTGTGCCTCTTTCGCTGGGGGTGGGGTGGGGTGGGGTGGGGAGGAGAACTGGCAGGTAGTGGAGGGGCCTCCAGAGCTTCTAGGCTGAACTTGGGCCTGTTCTCTGGGGACTTTGGCTGGAGGGATGGAGCTAGGTCACTCAAACCCAGGACCTTTCTGGGGCTATAGCATTTATTGCTTCCTGGCTCCTGGCTTTACTTCTTCCCTTCCATTTCCATCTGCCAACTCTGGAGTCCTTGGCCCTTTCCGCAGACATTTTCAGGAGCACAGGCCATGTGGCTGGTCTGTAGCCCTGGCTCAAGGAGAGACTGTACACTTAGCAGAGCAGGGTTGCTGGAGTGGTCTGAAAAAAAGCAGATGGGCCGGCCTCAGGCTGGCCTCTAGAGACAAAGCTGTGTGGTGAGATTGCTGGTTTAGCGGGCTCTTAGCACCAGGGGGGGGGGGGGATGGGAAGCTGATACTTGGGGGTTGAACTGAGTCTTTTGGCCTAGGAGTAGGTCACCCTGTGTTCCAGGGAACGTTTGGTCCTGTACAGTTGGGCTTATGAAAATCTCTGGGTCCCATGGGCAGGCAGTAGACTCAGAGGCTGGGAGGGGACTCCCCACCTGCCTGCCTGCCTGCCTTAGGGGTCAGAACTCTCAGGTTGGTCTGCCTTTTGCTTCGGGCTTTCTGCAGACCAGTTTTGGGGAGTTGCTGAGTGCCTCTTGCCCAGCTTCTCTGGCCGTTTGACTCAGAGTGCTGGTGTGTGCCCAGAATTTCTCCCTGCAGTGTTTTCCTGCCAGTTGTTAGGACTTGTAGATTAGTCACTCAGCTTTTACAAGCGATTCCTGAAAAGAAAAATCTCCCTCTGGTCGCTGGCTCTGCTTAGAGGAAGAAGCAGCCCGAGGGAGCTAGGTCTTTAATTAAAGCAAAACTGAAATGATTGCTTCAATTGCTGGAAGGAGAAGAAGAGGCGCAGGTGGGGCAGAGGCGATGCGTCCTGTCCTGCTGCGCAGTACCTGCTCTGGGGACAGGTAGGCACGATCCCGTCCTCATTCCCTGGTCTTGGCCAGCAGCCCAGCCTTCTCCACAAGCTGCGGTCCTGGATTAATCCTCACGTAGTGTTTTCTTTCCATAGATCAGATTTCTCATTTTGTTAATAAGCACAGCCTCCGATCCACTTGAAGTCAGCTGTCGTGGACTCGGAGCAACAGGGTTTTGCATTATTGAGCTGACAGGCCTGCTGCCTTCTCGGAGTCCTTATTGTCTGTCAGGGTCAGATCTGGGGGTGGAGAGTGGGGGCAGTGCCTTTTAATCAGCAGCCAGCCCCCAGAGAAGGGCTGGCTGGGCAGTTCTGGAGAGTCGGAGGAGTGAGGAAGGAATAAAGTTCAGTTTACCCAGGGGACCTGTGGTGTTGCCCTTTTGCTGGCCTGTTGGCCTCAAGCTGTCAGCCCCACCCAAAAGCTTGCTCGCTTTGCCCACTGGGGCTGAGAGCCACTGCCCCCAGGACCTGATTACTAAGAGGGTGGGGGCTCTTCTCTTTCTGCCACCTGGAAGGCAGCTTTCACCATTGAGAAGAAACAACAAATCAGGTTCTTATCCTCCTGGCTCATGGATCCTGGCTGAGGAGGGACTCCTGGAGGGGAGTGAGAGAGAACTGGGCTTAGTTAAAAGTCTGGAGTGCGATGCGGGCTCTGCCGGTTACTCTCCCTGTGACCTTGGACAGTAATTGACTCTCTGACTCTCTGTGTCCCTGTGTCTAAAATGGGAGCAGAACTTGAGTTTACATTCACATATCCCTGCCCTCCAGAGCTCAGCCTGGGGAAGACAGGCAAACAAACGATTGTAAGATGGGGCACTAAGGTCTGGCTCCATGCTGTATGGAGTACAGAGGGCACCATGGGGATGGTGGCTGTAGCTTCAAGGCACAGAGGAAGGGGACAGCTCTGGGGTGGCGGAGATCCACGGATGCTGTGCAGAGTTCAAGTTGGTTGTAGAAGGGTTTTCACGGGGGAGTGCACAGGAAGACGGCAGCGGTGTGGAGTGTGGCAGGGGAGGCTGGAGAGCATGGAGGCAAGAGCGTGAGCCTGCAGATGCTGTGTGGTAGAGAACCTAGCTCAGGAGCACCCACTCCCTGCCAGGCACCTGGGAGGCTCTTTCACAAGCTTTTTATTCTTTTGACAAGATTCTCCGAGAACAGCACAAGGGCACAGCACCCAGCCCCTGCGGCTAGGCTGGATCATGCTGGTCTCTGCCCTCTGGCACTCACAGCCTTGCCAACAAGTGGTCGGCCCCGGGAGATAGGGGCACACTTAAGTTTTCTCGGAATCCTTCCAGGCCAGCACGCAGGGTAGCCTCCTCTTACAGACTGGTAAATGAGACTCAACGGGGAGGTTACATAACTTGCTGGGGCTGCAAGTAAGCAACTGGTCAGGCTGGGACTGGAGGGTAAATGCCTTTAACTCCAGGGCTTTGTGGCCCATGTAGTGTGGAGTCTGGAGAGGTCTGAGCTGCAAGCAGGGAGAGGCCGCCAGACACCCCCCCTCCCCAAGAGGATATTGGCTCCGGTTTAGGGGCTTCCAAACAAGCCAGGGCAGTTTGACTCTGCCTGGCACGGCCAGTCTATGCTTCCTGCTGGGAGGGGCCTTGCCCTGAGGGATAAGGACCTGGGCTGGGGGAGGTCTCAGAGCTGTAGCCAGGAGTGGCAAAGCAAGAGAAGCCTTGGGGGTTGGGGTTGTGTGGGCCCCCAGTGAGCTTGATAAGGGAAAGCCAGGAGGTGACTCCAGGCCCCCCGCCACAGTCCAGGAGGGAAGGGCCTGGGCTGGGGTGCCTCTGCTGAGGGAGAGTGTGGCTGGATTGAGTGGAGTGAGTGACCCTAAGAGCCTGCCTGGGACAGTGGGGAAGGGGTTCAGAGCCCCTCCTTCAGACTGCTCCATTTTCATGTTAATGTCCCATATAGGTGGCGGGGAGAGGGAGTGTGGCCTCAGGGTTAGAGCAGGTCCTTCTGTGGGTGAGAGGGGACAGGGCAGCCATCTACTGTTGCTGCTGCTTCTGAGATACACAGTGCATAGTGGGTGCCTGTTTCCTGTTTGAGGGTAATTCACCTCTGTGAGCACGTGGGGGTATGAATGAGGGGGGAGAGTGGGGTATAGAAAGGCAGATGGCCCAGTCATCCAGTGGTGTACTGCAAGCTCTCTCCATCCGTTCCATGGCATTTCCAAGGGCCACTAAGGAAAAGCAGTGCTTGGGCTGGGCTGGGGGGGGGGGCGCTTTCAGGTGGGGAGTTGGCCTCTTGTGGAGATGGGAGGGCTGGCTGTTGGCTCTGGCACGGGTGTGGCTGCTGTGCAGACTTGTCCCATGCGTTCCTGGTTGCTGCTGCAGCCTCAGGCTTCTTTCCCAGCAGCACCTGTGGGCGGGTGGGTTCTCTCAGGTGAGTGTGGGGAGGGGCCACTCCAGTGCCTTGCGAACAGAAATTCCACCACCCCCACGGAGTAGAGGGCTGCTCCCACCACACACTGGAGTGTGCACTCCTTTAGTCTTTTCCATCAGCCTGGTTATAGGTCCTGTAAGGAGGAAAACTGCTCCATGGCCTTTGCAGTTTCCTCACCTGTGCTGCTTTGGAAGCTTATCAGATCTTGGTGAATTCTTGTATCTGAAATGAATGAGAAGCGAGAGTAGAGTTGATTGCTGGGAAAGTGGGTCTTGGGGCCTCAGTGGCCTGACCCTCTATGGACACCATGGAACTTTCCTTGTGATGAGTGCATGCTGTTTTCCTTGCTTCCTGGAAGAGGCCTGCCTGCTAGTGCCCTGTTTCTCAGCTCCGGACATCAGGATCACCTGTTTGCTGGTAGAGGCTGGTCCAGCCCAGACTATTTCTAATGTCCATGGTTCCTGAGACTTGGAAATGAATTTGATGCACAGCCAGGATTGAGAACGACTGCTTTAGCAGGTGAAGAATCTTTGTTGGTAATAGAATCCAGCAAGTGGTAAGTCCAAATCAACCAGTGTGTTAGGACCTGGGGTGGTCATGAACTGCTTTACTCTAATGGCCCAGTGAGATTGGGTTTACAAAACTAGTTAGGTTGATTCTCTTAGTTACTAGGGTCTTGGAGAAGCACCAGACACAGAAAGGGCTCACTTTTTTTTTTTTTTTTTTATTGTTTATTTGAGAGAGAGAGAGAGAGACAGACAGAACAGGAGGGGGGAGGGGCAGAGAGAGAGAGGGAGACACAATCAGAAGCAGGCTCAGGCTCTGAGCTGTCAGCACAGAGCCTGACATGGGGCTCCAGCTCACGAGCTGTGAGATCATGAGCCAAAGTCGGACGCTTAACCGACTGAGTCACCCAGGCGCCACTGAGACTCACTCTTTTCATGGTCCCTCTTACTTGGTGGCATGGGAGGGACCACAGACCCATATACACTAAGGGGGCAGCTCCTCAGAGGTTCCTTGCCCAGGACTCTTGGTCCTGCTTGACTTTCAGAGTTCACCTGTTCTGGTCTTGTGGTTGCATTCTTGGGCCCTGGTTGGTCTCTCTGTGCCCTGGCAGGGCCTGACATAGTGACATTTGGGATCCTTGTGGCTCCCACATGAGCCCACTGTGGCCCATAGTGGGGGATTGCCGAGACCTGAGCTCTTGTTTTTCTTTCTGACCTCAAGGTCCCTGGGAGAGATTGGTCCCTGAGGTTGCTTTTCTGGATTGTTATCTGAGTAAGGTGTATAAGGGGCCAGGAAACAGAGTGTGTGGGGTGGCTGTGAAGGGGTGTTGGAGGCAGAGCTTCAGGTAAGATCTGGCTAGCCTGGCCCAGCTCCCTTTGCCGGAACAGAACAATGAACTGTCCTGGGGCTTAGTGCATGTCTGTGGGCAGATGGAACATAAGAAAACCCTGCCTGCTCTGGGCAGCTTAGAGAATGAGGTGAGCAAGTCCACTGAGTCTGGTGTGGTTCTGGTTGGTGTCTTGCGTAGGAAGTGCTGTTTTTTTAGGGAAGAAGACCAGTCTGGGCTGCGGCAGTGAAGGAGGGAGGATTAAGTCATGGCTGGTAGTTGAGGAAGCAGCGGGTGGTGTTGGGAGCACAGGCAAGGTGTCCTCCCTCTCTGTTCTTTTCCACCTGTACACATCTTGGTAGGTGGACTCTGAGGTTCTGTCTTGAGAGCAAGTGGTCCTGGGGGTGGGTTCCTGCCTCAGCTCTTTTTCCTCTTCATCCCATCATGCCACAGGACTTCCCTCTAGAAGGTGGCTGATGGTTTCTGTCTGTCAGATGCTACTTCAGCTTTGCCTGAAAACTGGGAGAATTCCTGACCGAATGCTAGGAAAGTGTGGCAGAAGATGGTTGGGCACTCACTTTTGGGCTGTTACCCTATGCTAGCCCTTGTGGGAGGTGCTCCGAATTTAATCCTTGGAACATAACCTGTGCAGTGCCAATCATTTTTATCAATCTTCGCTGTACAAGTGGCTCAGAGAGGGTAAGCAATTATTCTTTTTTTTTTTTTAATTTTTTTTTTAAATGTTTTATTTATTTCTTAGGAGAGAAAGAGAGAGACAGCGTGAGCAGGGGAGGGTCAGAGAGAGAGGGAGTCACAGACTGAAACAGGCTCCAGGCTCTGAGCTGGCAGTCAGCACAGAGCCTGACGCGGGGCTCGAACCCACGAACCGCGAGATCATGACCTAAGCGAAAGTCGGACGCTTAACTGACTAAGCCACCCAGGCGCCCCGGTAAGCAATTATTCTTAAGTCACATAGCTAGGAGGTGGGTAGAGAAGTTCTAAGAGTAAGGTAAGCAAAATCACACACCGGTGACAGCCTTGCACACGTATGTGTGGGCTTCTTCCTCTGAGCAGTGCTTGGAACCGGAGATTTTCATTTTGAGTGGGGTGGCAGGATGGCTGTCTGGGACAAAGCCTGGAGCTGGAGCTGGCTGGTAGACCCTTGTAAACTGGGGAGGGGCCACTACAAGCCTGGCGAGCAGGTCCATCCCCACCTCCCTCCAGGACTCTGTGGGTCATCCTTATTCTTCAAGCCTCAACGCCTTCCCTATTGGCACGTGAAACTTTGGCTTTTGCGAACCACTTCCAGAACAGCCTTGAGGGAGAGGCTCTGGGGGGTCCTGAGAACTCAGAGCTGGGCTCCTTTCCTTCTCTTGGTATTCTCACTCTGTCAGTGAATGAGAGGTGCTTGGGCCAGTGGTGCTGTGTTGTATGACACTGGACAGGGTGGCCTGTCTCTTAGCAGTGTTAGGCTCTTTCTTGGTAGATGGGGTGATCTTGGGGGTAAGGGGAGGGGCCAAGCCATAGCCTCTTCAGGTGCCCTGGGCCACCTCCAGCAGGTGCCTTTCTACCTGCCACTAGGCTCCAGGTGCAGGTGGGTTGAATGCTGGGCTTGGGTTGTTCTTTGGCTGTGGTAGGTGAACCTGAGCGCCAGAGGGGTGCAGGCAGAGGGGAGAGGACTTTTTCCAAAGTCCCACATTCCATGCATGTGTTGACGCTGATAAGGGCAGCAGGGCTGGCTTAGCTGCTTTGGGCAGGAGGGGACTTTGACTTCATGCCCCCAGCAGGCAGCGAGCTTGCACATCCTGCTTCCTGTAGCACCCCTCCCCCCCACCCCACCACCTGTGACCACCTCTGCCTCTGGAGGGCCCACAGCGTGCAAAGGCCCAGCTTGCTCCTGAAGCATTGCCAGCTCTTAGCAAGCAGGCCTCTGGAGGTCTGTTTGGAGTTTGTCAGACCTGCCTTTTGGAGTGTTTGGTGAACAAGTGTGGTTTTGGGAAGAGTGCCTCTCTGTGCCTCATTTTCCTTGCCTGTAAAATGGGTTGTTAGATATATTTGAGCTAATGCATGTCAGCTGTTCTCAGAGTGATTTGCAGACCCCGTGGTTCCCCCAAGACCCTTTTCATAATTCTTAGAAGTTACTGGCCTTTGTCCTGTGCACAGCTGTGGTGGGTGTATGCAGCACCCAGAGCTGTGTTCTCCACTATTGGTGCTCTAGACTGAGACTCGCAGTCTAATGAGTGTCCTGGGGAGGCAGTACCGATGACTGAGTGGTAGATCTAGACCCTGGAGTACACACATGTCTTTTTAATATTACATGTGATGAAATGAGGTGTATTCCATGTGACTACCGTGGAGTACAGCCGCTGTCTCCAGAAACACACTTTGCATTTGCTTGGGCTGAGCTCTGAACTAGCTGCTTTTTCTCATGGAATAATACTGTTTTTTTACTTGAGAGAAGGACTGACAGACAAGGGGTGGTTACTCAGACTTGGAGAATTTGTGCAGATGTTTTCTCAAATGAACAAAGTGAACTTTACCACTTTAAGGAAAACAACTGATGATATTTGTTGCCAGTGCTAGAACCCTTAAGGGAGAATGAGAGTTTTGGAAAACTATCCATCATGGTGAGCCTGACTTAGACTTCACTGATAAGATCAGCGGTGATATTAACACATGGATTTTTTTGGTGTTGTATAATGAAATGTGACATTTGGAAGATCTGATTAACTCAGTGAACCAAATGACTAGTGCTTGGTGTTGCAAAATCCTGCGTGGATGTGAGTGCATTGTAGGCCAATGGATTTTTGCGTAACTGAGTGCGAGATAGTCACAGATACGATTCCCAAGTCTCCATCGCAACTTTTAAGAAACCACTGCCTGTCGAGTTTTAGTGTAATGCCAGTGAAGAATAGCTGTAGTTAGCTGAAAGGATTATTAAAATACTCCTCTCTTCTATCTGTGTGAAGTCACATTTCTTGATAGACTTTAATCAAAACCACATACCCTAATAGACTATGTGTAGAAACAGATATGAGAATCTAGCTACTTCTATTAAGCCAGACGTTAAAGAGATTTAAAACGTAAAACAAATGCCAAATATAAAGCAGTACTACTCTTCTCACTAATTTTTTTTTAAATTTTGGAATTTTTTTTCATAAAAACATTTTTAATGCATTTATGTTAATGTCATGGCATTTATGTTAACAGGTGTTTTTTATTGATATTCTGAATCAATTATTTGGTTTAATTACCAGTTTTTTTTTAAATACAGTAAATTAAGAACAGTAACACTGACTACACTAATGTGTAAACCACATGAAAGTTTTTTTGGTTCTTTGGGAGCCCTCATTTTGAAGAACGTAGACCACAGTTTTGGAACTGCTGACAAGGGAGGGCGCTGGGCAGCCTCTCTCCTTTCTTGTTGCCCCCTCTTCCTGCCGCCTCATCTTCTCTCACATTATTATTTCACTCTTCTCAACACTGCACCTTCCTGACCGGTATTTGCTCACCCAATAAACCTTTATGTGGGCCTGTGCCATGCACAGTGCGGCTGTGGCTGCTGGGCTAGTGGGCCATCGGGTCCCTCACCTTGGGAACCTGCTTGGGGTGGGGTGGGGGAGCCTGGGAGTAGGGCATGGGTGCAGAGGGGGTGCACAGAGGGTAGCAGCTGGGCAGCTAGTGCTGACATCGGGTGCCTGGAGAAATGCAGGGCTGGCTTCGCAGAGGAGGGGCACTCAGGCATGACTGTGGACCAGCCAAGCTGAGAGGTGGGCCAGGTCTGCTCTGGGAAGCACCCTGCAGCCTGGGCTGGAGTGTGGACTTTATCCAGGCATCGGGAATGCATTGAAAGCTTTAAGCAGGGGAGTGACTGGATGAGATCGGTGTTTGAGAAAGATAACTCAGGGTTGATTGGACTCCGAATTGGAGGGGGCAGAGGCTACAGAAGGGAGATGTGTGCTAGACTTTGATATTTTCACTCAGAGTTAACTGCCCTCTTCCCCTCTAGTCCTTGGGAGGGTTCCTGGGATTTCCATCCTGTTGGGTGAGGCACACCTAGCCTCCCGGGTATGGAGGCCCTACTTTATGTTGCTTTCTGTTTAGGACAGAGGGGTACTTTCTGGGCATCTCCAGTGGGATGGAACCCTCTGAAGCCCTTGCTGGCACATTGTTGCCATATTTGCCCAGTGTGTGGTTATTGAATATGGGGTCCTGGGTCAAGTGATGTGAGCAGTGCTCAGCGGGTATCACACAGCTGTAGTTTCTGGCTTCTCCGTGAATCTAGATGGTCTTGTCCAGGGGTGCCTGGGTGGCTCAGTTGGTTGAGGGTCTGAGTCTTGATCTCAGCTCAGGTCTTGACCCTCAGGGTTGTGAGTTCGAAAGGAAGGAAGGAAAGAAAATTCTAGAAGGTCTCTTCCTGCTACCCATTCTTTTGGGACTTCTGCACAGAGCAGGCCAGCTTCCTCAGTGGAGTTGAAGATTATGCTCTAGGTTATTTACAAAAGTGTTAATGGGAGGGTGTACATTACACATGCACACATATAGGTTTAGTGAGCAATACACACCCTTGTTTCCTCCACCCATGTAAGAAGTAGCCCCTGGACGCCCACTTGTGTTGCTCCCCAGTTTATCCCTGCCTCCCTCCAGAAATCACCACTCTTCCGGTTGTGGGTTAACCATTCCCTAGATTTTCTTTGTAGCCTCCCTGGACTTGTCTGGATTCTTGAACAGCGGTTGCCTGGGTTTGCTCTTTGTGCGCTCAGAGCCAAGCACTAATTTCTATTTCGAGATTCACTGAAGTGCTGCGTGTAGCTGTGGTTTCTGTGTTCCTGTCCCCACTTGGAGTGTTCCAAGGTGGCGCTGTCCTACATTTCATCCTTCCTTCTGCCAGTGGGGGTTCGGTGTTTTCAGGGCAAGTTTTTGTTTCCTCTTAAGTAGCCCTGTTTTCACCTCACCCTCGGCTCTACTTCTCCAGGCAGATAAATACTTGTTTCCTTTTTTTTTCTTTTGTCTCTAAACCCAGTTTCTTAATGCTAAACAATCCTTCCAGCACCACCAAGACTCCATTTTAAAAGTAGAGTGACATTCTGTGCATTTATTTCAAGTCTGAGTAGATCTCTCTGTCCGATTCCCTTTCTGAGCTCTTGGCCTCTCCTGTGTCAGACCCGTCAAGACACCTGCTGGACGGGTGAGATCTCTTCTGTAAAGTACCACACCTGGAGGCTTTAAAAATAAGCCTTTGGCATAGGGCCAAAGAGTGTGAGCTTCTCTATAGAAGTTCACCAGTTTTACCCTTAAAAATGCCTTTTTAAAAACTAGTGGGGAGGGCACCGGGGTGGCTCAGTCAGTTAAGCGGCCGGCTTCAGCTCAGGTCATGAACTCATGGTTCATGAGTTCGAGCCCCGTTTTGGGCTCTGTGCTAACAGCTCAGAACCTGATTCAGATTCTGTGTCTCCCTCTTTCCTCCCCTGATTGCACTCTGTCTCTCTCTCTCTCTCTCTCAAAAATAAACAAACATTAAAAAAATGCTTTAAGAAAAAAAAAGCTCTAGTGGGTATCCATGGTGTCTCCACTTGATTTTTTTTTTTTTTTCTTTTTGGATTAAAACAACCTGATCTTTGATCTTTGGCTGAAACTCCTTTCGTCATTTGTTTAAGGCTCTGAGAGTTTGGGGGTTTGATCACATAGGACCCAAGGGGCCTTTACTTTTGCTTAGCGGCTCCCTTTGACCCCCCGCCCCCCCATTCCCAAGGGCTGCAACTACTTTCTTCTTGGCTTCCTCCCTTTGATGCACCCAGCTAGCCACTCCGGGACCTGCTTGGGCCTTGGTGGAAGGTATCCTGTTTGTACCTCACCTGCAGTTCTGAATTTCCTCTTCTTTTGGGCTTGCCTGAGTGGACTTCCTCCTGTCTGTTGAAGTATCAGCTAGATGTGAGGATTAAAAAACGTCATCAGGTTCTTGTTACTTTGGATGGCAGACAACGAGTTTACGCTGGTTTCTAGATTTCTTGTAGCTTCCTGGCAGGTCTGTATAGAGTTCTCTCATCCAAGAAGGATATTCTGTCCTGGATGTGGCCACTCTGTCCTGTCAGTTCTCAGCTCCTTGTCTTGTGATTGTTGTTATTTGTGGTTCAGGGAGGTTATTTCCTGGCTTGCATCTACTTGCTAATCAGGAACAAGACTGGGCCCTGCTTCCCATCCTGAAGGTGTTTGTGCACTGTATTGTGCTCAAGTATATTGTTCGTAGGAAATACGTGCAGTTGTGAATGACAGCTCCGAGGGTTCTTCACAGATGGACTTACTTGTGTAACCAGCATCCAGAATGAGAAACACAACCCCAGAAGCCCCTTGTTGAGTCCTTTGAGTCACCCCCTCTCCTCCCCACTCTCCCCTCATACCTGGATCTGTGCTGCCTGCTTTCCAATTTACGTGAATGGAATCACACCACCTAGTCTCTTTTGGTCAGCAGAGTGCTCAAGAGACTCATGTATGTGCATGTAAATCAAACCATGTGACATCGCCAACAGTCAATATTTTTAACCCATGAAAGGTACATTTGTACATATGAATGTTCAGTCCTGTGCATGGCTAGGCAACTGGCCCTCTACCTTTGGCTACCCGTCTTGTCGGTGTCAGGCTCCTGTGAACAGAGCTGCCGTGCACGCTCTTGCCTGGGATGTGCTGAGCACGTAGTAGAGTTCTGTTGGTGTATGCCTTGGAACACAGGGCTTGCATGTTTTCATCTTGGTTTTATTTCTAAAATAATACCTTTCTCTTTCTCCTCAGGGAATAATTCTTTAGTTTTGCCCGGCCAATTAAAGCCCCATCATTACTGTCTGACTTTGTTTTTGTTTTTGTTTTTTCCTAATTCTTTAGGGTGCCATTTCTGGTGTCATCCTGGCCTGCCATGTCATGAAGCAGGGCAGCACTGCCTCAATGCCAACTTGCCTCAAGAGTTCTGACTAGCCCACAGTGACCATTGGGTCGTTATCAACCACCCTTTCTTGGGAAGGACTCCTCTAGGTTGAGAGGTGGTTCTTCCTCCTTTTTGATCATGAAATATTTTCTTGTCTGATGTGCAGTAGAAGATGTAGGAGTTTGGGTTTGTTTTGTTTGGCTTTAATTCTTTCAGAGTCCTTAGTTGTTATAAGACTTGTTATTATGCCTACTAGGATTGGTTTTGAAATTGTGGAGTGAGCAATGGGGTTGGCAGCTGCTGCTATGTGACTCAGCTGTGTCTTGCTCTGGGGCTCAATTACCTCATCTGAAGGGTGTCCCTGGGCCAGGTGAGATGATGGTGATAGTCTCTTCCAGGGGGGCTGCCCAGGCTTTCCGGGTGACCTTTAGCTCTTTAGTTTCTGCCTGTTTACCACTGTGCTGTCCTAGCTCCTCTCCTCCCTTGAGGCCTCTGCCTACCAGCCAGGCCCAGCAGCCCTTGCCCTCAGCTGTGTCCTGCCTCCATAGATGCCTGGTGACCAGGCTCCTCCTTGCTGCCTCATGTTCCGGGTCCACCGTTTTTATTAATCACTCTCTGGGCTTGTTTATCTAGGAAATAACGTCTTCCCATTGGGAGCTATCGCCTTCCTCTTGACACCCATCGGCTTAGGCTTAGCGTTTACTACTTGGAGAGCATTGGGCTTTCTTGGCAGTAGAAAGCTTAGAACCCACCTCAGCACTTCCCAGACTTGAATGTGCATGTGAGTCCCATGAGGTTCAAATGCAAGTTCTGGTTTTGAAGGCTGAGCAGCAGCATTTCTTGTGAGCCCCTGGTGGTTGCTGCTTGCTCCTTGCCTGGTGGGGATGACAGATGTCCCCCTGCTCTGGTGTCCTGTTGGCCAGTCCACCCCATGGGTGCTCCATGCCTTCAGGCTCCTCCGTCGCTGCCAGTGAGCTTCTCCCCAATAGCTCAGGTCCTTCCCGAAGGGAATGCAGTAGGGACAGAGAGCCTGGAGGTGAGTGTAGCTTTTGTACTAATAATCATAATCTTAAATTGCTCTTTCCTTTCTTTGAGCAGTGCTCACCTGCCTCGCCCAGGTGGCACTTAAGGTCTTGGCCTGGCTTGGTACACTGCCAGACCTGACCCTCCACTGGGAAGCTGTCCTGTGCCTTTTTTGGTGCCAGGTAGCCAGTCGTGTCCGAGCCCCAGAGGAAATCCAGTTGCAGGCTCCCAAGACCATCCTGGCCTTGCTTCTGGTTGGCTTCAAAGCCAGGAGCGATGGGAGGGTTGTAGGCCTGGGGGAAGGAGGGAGAGGACCCAAGGCTGCCCTGGAGAAGCCACGTTTGCAGGCCATAGGGCCTGTGCAGTGTGGAGCTTCCTGCCAGGCCTCTCCTCACACTAGCACTTACTAGCCTTTTCCTCAACGTGTTGTTAACCCAGGAGCTGGCCCACCTCTTAGATGGGAGTGTACGGAGACGAAGGTGGGCAGGGCCCAGGCAGGACTTGGCCTTTACAAGCAGCATGGGGTCCTCAGTAAGGCCCAAAGGGATTTCAGGACAGACTCAGTCCCGCTGAGGTGGGTGCCGCTTGCCTTGCTGTTCAGGGTGAGCTGGTGGGCGGGCAACAGGGCCAGCCTGAGGGGCAGAGAAGGATGCCAACACTGGGTCCCGGATCATCGTGCTACTGATGCACTCAGTGGAACCCAAACGTTTATTTCGTAGAAGCCGTGTTGGAGGGAGTGCTGGGCTCCTGGCATTCGCAGAGCCTGTTGCTTTCCAGGAGGATGGTCTGGGAGAAGAGCCAGGAGCTGCTGGCTGGCATCCAAGTCTGGGCTAGATTACACGGCTGGGCTTGCCCAGAGCACTGAGTCCCACCCATCAGCAGCCCATGCCTGGAGGAGCAGGCCAGAGAGGTCATGGAGGCCACGGGTGTTCCCAGAGAGCAGCATTCGCAGCCTGGGCACCAAAGCAGGCTGTGTGATGGGGGCCCCACCTTGTCGCTTCTAGCCAGAAGCTTCTCACTGGCCTGAGGCAGTAAAGGAGCTGGGCTGACCTTATACACTGAGGTCAAGAGAATGCAGCCCAGCTGAGGCCCTGCTATGATGAGGACGTGGATGGTGGTGGCAGGGGAAGGTGAGGGTGGAGGTGCAGACCAAAATCCCTCCTCCTAGCTCTGCATGGAGGGCGGTGTTCCATATGTGGCACTCTGCCTGGCAATGGGAGGTGCATGCTATCCGTTCGTGGGGGTAAGGACAGTTTGACAGCGGCTCTGGATCAGGCTTTGAGCCCTCATCCTGCCACCTGCTTGCTCTTGTGACTCTGAACAAGTTCCTTAACCCCCAGAACCTTGTCGTCTTATCTGTCCCTGGAGATAGAGATAGATAACTCCTTAGTCTTCCCCACAGGCAGGCTGCTGTCTCCTGGACTGAGGTAGGTTGAGGTGCTCTCTGGGTGGGTGGTGAAGGGGCGAGAGGCTGCCAGTGAAGGGGATGGAAGAGACTTCATGGACAAATACAGAGAAGAGGGGTATGGAGGAGGATTCCAGGCCATGGGGACAGGAGAATGCAGTCCTGGGCTTCTGGTCTGCTGAGCTGGCCTGTGGGTTGGGGGCGGGGCCTTCGTTCTTCTGGATCCTGGGCTGCTTGTACCTTCCAGGTTGTCTCCACCATGCCCTCAAGCTGCTCTCTTGCAGCTTGGGCGGGGCCAGGCCTTCAGGGAAGAGGCACTTGTTAGTACCATACCTGGAGCACCAGGTGACCAGTGCCGGTCTGCTGTGATTAAGGCCAGTGCTGACCTCAGATTCAGGCTTGGGAACAGTAGCCAGTATGTTTGATGCCCTCTCTGACACAGAAGAGCTAAACCCCTGTGGGTATGGAAGCTGCCTTGTTGCTGGCTGTACTTTGCCCAGCAGTGCCCCTCTGCTTGGCACCCTTTGTACCTCCTATCTGGCAGTGGAACTCTGAGCGATGGGCGGCTGAAAGATTCCTGTATCCCTGTTACTTCTGGCCAGGTGTGGTTAAGGAGAAAAGATGGTCTCCTGTTAGGTGCTTTGGGGTGGGCTGGACAGAGCTCCTCCTGTCCTCCAGCATAGCTCCAGGACTCTTGTGAGAAGTCCCAGTTGAGGAAGTGAAGGAGGGCCATCAGTGAGGGAGGTGGGGTGACAAAGTTTCCAGGAGATCTGGGCAAAGAGGCTGGCACAGGGGGAGAAAGCAGGTGGTCCCCCTTTCCCTGTCCTTCGCCTTTCTCTCTAGGGTCCACCCTTCTGGTTGGAAGGGGAGGTGGAGAAGTTTTCTGAAATTGGGAGGCCTTCAGTCAAGGTGCCCACAGTGGTATCTGGAGTGCAGACAGGGGGCTTGTTCCTGCCTCCAGGAGGTCGGGCATTGAGTAGAACAGACAGCATTTTTCTGGGGCATACTGCTCACAGGGGTCAGGAGTGCCAGCTGTGAAACACTCCCTGGGTTTGACCCCTATCTGGGGGCTGGAGATGGGTGTGGATGTGCTCCTCTTTCTCTAGGAGGGACGCAGCACCTGGGGCCAGGCCCCAGGGAGGTGAGGCTGCCTGACCGGTCTCCAGAGGGCACCACACCACTGGAGGTTGAATGACCAGGACAGTTCTTCCCCCCGTGCCCCCTTCTTGAATTTTACATGATCTCTACACCCAGTGTGGGACTTGAATTCATGACCCCAAGATCAAGAGTTGTATGCTCTTCCACCTGAGCCAGGCAGGCATCCCAGACCAGAGCAGTTCTGAATATCCAGGTCTCCTGGAGCTCAGGCTTTGGACACGATGAGTGTCCAGGCTGAGTTGGGACAGTTCCAATCAGATAGGTGGTTGGAATTGTTCTCCTGTGCTCTCTGCTTAACCAAAGATCAGTTTCATTTTAAAACCTCTCATGGCCTCTGAAACGCTAGGCTAGAGCATGCTCTCCTGCTTTTTATAGAGTGCTAGGAAAGGAGGCCTGGAAGTGGCCCTATCCTAGCTTCTCCATGAGCCCTTGAGGCCCTGTAGACTGCCTGGGGTCATGGGCAAGTGGGGCTCCTAATGGGGTGCTACTCCAGCGGTCAGGAGGCCATGGGCCCTGCCTCCTGCCATCCTCATTGGCTTTTTGGCTGGTGTGTGTTTGGTGGGCTGGGGGGAGCGGGGAACAGGGTGGGAAATTTCAGGTCAGTATCCTTGACCTAGGGCTTTGACTATTCACTCACTCTGCCCTCATGAGCTGCTGCTTATGCACCCAGGATGAGTGAATGTTAGCTGGTAGTGGGCTGCTCAGAAGGGCATAATTTTAGAAACATCTTTCCCTCTTTGTTGGAATTTTTTTTTCAATATGAGGTAAACTTTACATATAACAGTGCCCAAATTTCTGGTGATCCCTTGAGTTTTGACCAGTGAGTTCATTAACCTTAACCCAAACTCCTATCAAAATAAAGAGCCACCCTAGGCCCAGAAAGTTTCTCATGCCCCTTCCCAAACAGTGCTCACCTCACCGTCTATCTACAGGCTCTTGTGATTTTGTTTCTACCATGGATTAGTTCTGCCTGTTCTACGACTTGATTTAAATGGGATTTTGCAGTCTGTACTTTTTTTTATGTAAGGTTTCCTTCACTCAACATCATGATTTTGAGATTTATGTGTATTCATACATCAATTCTGCTTTTTTCTTTTTTGGGGGATTTTAAAAGTAGTATACTTATTTCAAATTTTGAATATTACAGAAATGAATATACAGAAACTATAGTTTCCCTGTACTTCCACCCCCCCCCCCCACCTCCCTGAGATAATCTTGTTTATTGATTGGGTGTTTATGCCCCCCAAGATGTTTCTTTCCACTGGATGGCATTGCCTGGTTGGGCCTTTCATGCCTTGGCTGAGGAGGGTGGACAGTAAAGAGCAGCAGACAGGTGCAAGGGAGCTCCCTGTGGCTCAGCTCTATTGGCCTGACCTTCCCTTAGTTGGATGTGTGTTTTAAAAGTCTAGGATATCTGGGCTCTGGCCTTGCCTTCACTGTGTGTACGTGTGGATTGCTGTTGGCTTTTCTGTGGCAGGGACTTGGAGGGGAAGGAAAGAAAATGTTACAGCCCAAGTAGGTAGGTGGGTGTTGACCATTTTGTAAACAAGGACCTGGGAAAGGTAATCCAGGTGTTAACAGCCAGGTCTGTCCGTACATTACCACCCCCACCCCACCCCCAGCTTTTGTGTTCATAAGAAGGAAGGAGGCAGAGCTGGCCTTCCCCCAGGGACTGTGTTTCTCCTGCCCTTCCCTGCTGGGGTCAGCCTAGCCGGGGACTCTCCACCCCATACCCCATACCCCCAACCCTCACCAGGTCCAGATCTCAGCCTCAGAGTCCCTGACTATCCCACTGCCCCAGATCCTGGGCTTTCTATGGCCACTGCTCTGGCAGGCAACGGTTTGAGCTGGGCGTGGATCCTTGGGGCTGATAGGCACGCTGCCTGGGCCTGCTGCCAGGGGGCTGCTGGGTGCCAGGAGCTGGTGCCAGGCAGTATCCTCATCCCAGCCTGCAGGCTTCTGCCAGGGCTGAGCACCAGCCCCTGTACCCAGTGGGGTGTTGCACTGCCAGCTTGCTGGGCCAGCCCCACAGCCACATTTCTAGTTACTTGGCAACCCCTTCCCCCCCCACCCCGGGCTGTGTTTTCTCCGTCTTAGGCTCTTGCTGCTTGCACACCCTATGTTGAGCAGTAGGGCAGAGAACTCTATTGTTGCTGTTTTGCTGGGAAGAAAAGAAGAAATGCCTTGCGAGGGTCCTGGCCCTGCAGAAGGGGGACCCGCCCTTCACAGACATAGTGGCGGCCCACATTTGGCCCAGCCTGGGATGGGAGGCAGGTAGGGTGGCATTGTGCTGGCTGTGAATTCCCAGCAGGCAGTTCCACTGGGCCCCCACCCGGTGGAGGGTGCAGCGAAGTCTGCTCAGTACTGTGGGCAGTTTGGGCTCAAGAGGAGGCCTGTTTGACCCAGCCTGGGAGGCCTTGGTCAGTCACTGTGCCTTCTAGGGGCTGTGAAGTGGCTGGCAGGGCTGGAGCAGAGGGTACCTGTGGAGGCCCCCAAGTTCTGTTCTGTTGCCTGCTCTCTGCCTGGATTTCTGTAGTTCGACTGATCTCCGACAAGGGCAAGTAGTCTCTAGTTGCAGGGCCTGGCACACGGTGAAGCGGAGGCCACTGTGTGGATGCCCCAGCAGGCCTTGGGTTGCCCTGAGATCTGGTGGGGAGCAGGCACTGGCTGGTTGTATGGTGGGTGTCTGGTTGGCTTGAACACATTGCTGTGGCTCCCTGTCCCACCTGCTCTCACCAGCGCCCAGGTGGTCTCCGCTCCCTTCCCAAGGGCCTGACAGCCAGGCACTCTACTCTGTGCTGGCCATCTCTGGTAACACCTGGCAGGGGAGCCTGAACTCTTTACACAGGCAAGGGGCCTGGGCTGCCTTCATTAAATGTAGATGCTCTCAGGTCTCTGGACCGACGGAGCTGGTTCTGCTGCCCTCTGGGCCATGGGTGGGATCCTGGACCAATCATTCCCCCCTCTCCACTTCCCCCACACCCCTGAGCCACCCCATGAGAGGGGAGCTGTGCTAAGGGCCAGAGAGAGACAGCTGGCAGGCTGGAGCTGAGGCCTCCCAGCCACCCCGCACCCCGGGTCTGGTCACATTCCTGAGGGACCTGCTGAGCCTCCCTGGCCCTGGGGGTGGGGGAAGGGCAGGCAGGGATGGGCCTAGGGCTGCTGCAGGCCTCCACCCCCACCCCTGGCTCCATTCCAAGGGAGCCCAGACCTGCCTGAGTTGGGTGCAAAAAGCTAGAATCTCAGGATTCCCCCTCCCTCGGGACCTGCAGTTCTGGGGGGTGGGGTGGGCAGCAGGAGCCCCTCCACATCTGGCTGCTGCTACCAGCTGCTTTGGCGGGCTGGTATTGAAAGGCCTGGCCTGCAGAAACTCCTGCAAGGGGAGGCCATGTGGTCCGGCTGGGCTGGGCAGGAGGGGGCTGGGCCCTCTGGGCAGGGAGGGGGGGTGGCTGCGAGGGCAGCTCAGGAAGGGAAGGAGGCAGGAGAGCCAGAAGCGGTTGAGACTGGTTCTTATAAATAGCCCATTGCACTAGGGCCTCCAATTTTGACCTTTTGTTATGTAAATGTGGCCAGCCTGGGAAGGGCCTTGCCCAGACCTTCTGCCACCAAGCCTGCCTGCCAGGAATTATGGAATTCTGCGCCTGCCACCAGCTCCCTGACAGGCCTTGGTGGCCTCTTGGAGTACCCTAAATCTCTTGAGTGGGAGGAGGGTGGAGCCCTGGTCTTCAGACCTGTGACCTTCCCTGCCACCGGGCCTGACAGTCAGGCACTATGGCCACTGTCCCCTGCCTGATTACTCCTCGTGTCCCACCCAGAGAGACCCCAGACCTTCCTGGGAGTGAGGGCTCCAGGGCCACCACGTGCCTTCTCCTTCGCTGTCCCTCCTTCCCTCCCTTGCTGATTTGTATCTGGGTGACCCTGTCCATCTTCTCTTCCCTAGGTGACCAGGCATTGATGCACCCCCAGGGAGGCCACGCGCTCAAGGAGGCCACCCCCACTGGCTGCTGCTCACATGGTTTCTGGGCCCCTGGCACTCCGGTAGGCTGGGGACAGGGAATTGGCAGGATGGAGGGAGGGGGAGGCGTGAGGGAAGGCTTTCTGGGCTGCCCACACAGCCCTGCAGTTCCCAGCCTGGTCCTTTGTGTGTGTGCAGTGCTGGGTAGCTTGGAGGGGAGGTTGGGGCCCACTGCTCTCAGCCTGCAGAGGAGGGGCTGCTGTGGCTCACGGGCTCTTGGAGGACAGGGCCTCCTACCACTGGCCTGCCCCTTGCTCCAGGCATCCTGGGTGCTGATGGGGCTGACCACATTTCCCTGAGCTTGGGTGTCCCTGCCAGTGTGGAAGGTGTGCTTTGAGCTCTTTGTCCCTGCCTGACTGGCCGAGGAGCAGGGAGTGACAGAGGGTAGATTCCCTCGGGACCTGGGCTCTAGCCTTTGAACCCCAGCTGAACAGTCTTAAACGGCTGGGTTGCCTGAGCCAGTGCTTCCTGCCTCCTATTGGGCCCTGGGTGCTAGCTTGTGGCAGTGTCTACCAATGTATGTTAGGGGTAAGTTCCGAGGCCGCATTTGGGCTGTGCCTCTGTCAGAGCAGGTGTGGGGTAACTGGGAGTGGAAAGTGTTTGTGTTGTTACAGAAAGGCAACATGGGTGTGATCCCTCCAGGCTCTGCCCTAAGGGAGACAACTGGGTTGGGTACACTGGTAGAAACAAGGATGTCCAGTCCTGGGTAGGGTGAGGCTCCCAGCAGTCAGTTACTTTTGGATACATGAAAGCACACTTGTCAGCTGCCTAGCACAGAGTTGGCTGTGTGAGGGGCCAGAGGGAGCATGGAGCCACACCTTGTGCCTTGGGTCCTGCTGCTCATTTGGGTGGGTGCCTGGTTGGAGCACCCCTGCTCCCAGAGACCTATGTATATGCTCTTGCAAAGCCCAACTGCAGGGTTCCCGTGGAGGTCAGAGGTTTCTGTGTGTTTATTACTTAAGGACATCAGTGTCTGTGCCAGACTGGCAAGGCCAGCTGCCTGCCTTTCCCAGGGCCCCATTGGTGCCAGGGGCTTGGCCAGGCCACCCTCTCTGCTCAGCGTCTAGAGACCCAGGCTAGGATGCTCAGGGCCCTCCTGGGATGGGAGCAGGCACTGGCAAGGGACTGTGGCTGGGCTGCAGTGGCTGAAGATAGGAATGTGATGTTGGCAAACCAGAAAATTTGGGAATCCACTAGGGTGGTTTGAGAGGCACTCAGGGGAGAGCAGAGGTCACAGGTGGAGGCTGCATAGGAAAGAGAACCTTTATTTGACAATTGGGAGATTTAACCTGAAAATCTCAATTTCTAGTTTGTCCTAAAAACTGGGAAGCTACATACATGCCTATGTGGGAAGTGAGCCTGTCCTGGAGCTTCTGCTCACCTCATTCCCTACTGCTTCCCAGTACTTTGCGGTCCCCTGCTGGTCATTTTTGAGTCCCCTGTGGACATGTGGTTGACTTGAGTGTGAAGACGGTACCCTGGGTTGTGGAACCAAATTCACATTCCATTTTCTCTCTTTAGCATCACGTGATCTTCATTGTCTTCTGCTTCTGTTTTCTCATCAGTGCAATGGGGCCAATGCCAGTGTCCTTTTTCAGGCAGGGTGAGCCCCCATGGGTAGAGTGAGCCCCTGCCCAGGTCCTGCACCCGATGAGGCCCCCTGAACACCACTGCAGTCCCACCCTGTTTCTGAGCCCTTGGATGAGCCTCCCAGGTGGCTAATGCCCACATGTGTTCTTGCCCATAGGTGGTACGCGTGGGCAGGGCGAGGGGACATGGGGCCCGACATGGAGCTGCCCAGCCACTCCAAGCAGCTCTTGCTGCAGTTGAACCAGCAGAGGACAAAGGGCTTTCTGTGTGATGTCATCATCATGGTGGAGAACTCCATTTTCCGGGCCCACAAGAATGTCCTGGCTGCCAGCAGCATCTACTTCAAGTCTCTGGTCTTGCATGATAACCTCATCAACCTGGACACGGACATGGTCAGCTCCACGGTGTTCCAGCAGATCCTGGACTTCATCTACACAGGCAAGCTGCTGCCCAGCGACCAGCCGGCCGAGCCCAACTTCAGCACTCTCCTCACTGCCGCCAGCTACCTCCAGCTGCCCGAGTTGGCAGCCCTCTGCCGCCGTAAACTCAAGCGAGCCGGCAAGCCCTTTGGCTCCGGACGAGTGGGTGCCACTGGCATGGGGAGGCCTCCCCGGAGCCAGCGGCTGTCCACAGCATCTGTCATCCAGGCACGATATCCGGGGATTGTGGATGGACGCAAGGGGGCCCACACCCCCCAGGAGCTACCCCAGGCCAAAGGCTCAGATGACGAGCTCTTCCTCGGAGGCTCCAGCCAGGAGGGTGTGCATGGCCTGAGCCGGGCCATCTGTCCCGCTAGCGGGGAGGCTGGCCTGGGCAGCTGCAGCACCAATGGGAGCAGTGGGGGCTGCGAGCAGGAGCTGGGCCTAGACCTGTCCAAGAAGAGCCCTCCCCTGCCTCCTGCCACTCCTGGTCCCCCCCTCACCCCCGATGACCCGGCCCAGCTGAGCGACAGTCAGCACGGCTCACCCCTCTCAGCCTCTGCCCCTCCTGTTGCCAACAGTGCCTCTTATGCTGAGCTGGGGGGCACCCCCAATGAGCCCATGGATCTGGAGGGGTCTGAGGACAACCACCTGAGTCTGCTGGAAGGGCCCGGCGGGCAGCCGCGGAAGAGCCTGCGGCACTCAGCCCGCAAGAAGGAATGGAGCAAGAAGGAGCCTATGGTGGGGTCCCCCTTTGAGAGGAGGGAAGCAGGGCCCAAGGGCCCCTGCCCAGGGGAAGAGGCTGAGGGGCTAGCGGACAGGGTTCCCAATGGCATCCTGGCCAGCAGCGTTGGGGGGGGTGGCCCCAGTGGGCCCTACGTGGAGCCCCCATACCCCTGCAAGGAGGAGGAGGAGAATGGCAAGGATGGAAGTGAAGACAGTGGGCAGAGTGGGAGCGAGGGGGGCAGCGGTCACACCAGCACCCACTACATGTACCGGCAGGAGGGCTACGAGACGGTGTCCTACGGGGACAACCTGTACGTGTGCATCCCCTGCGCCAAAGGCTTCCCCAGCTCTGAGCAGCTCAACGCCCACGTGGAGACGCACACGGAAGAGGAGCTGTTCATCAAGGAAGAGGGTGCTTATGAGACGGGCAGTGGGGGTGCTGAGGAGGAGGCTGAGGACCTGTCGGCGCCCAGCGCGGCCTATGCGACCGAGCCCCGGCCCTTCAAGTGCTCCGTCTGCGAGAAGACCTACAAGGACCCGGCCACGCTGCGACAGCACGAGAAGACGCACTGGCTGACTCGGCCCTTCCCCTGCAACATCTGCGGCAAAATGTTCACCCAGCGCGGCACCATGACACGCCACATGCGGAGCCACCTGGGCCTGAAGCCCTTTGCCTGCGACGAGTGTGGCATGCGCTTCACCCGCCAGTACCGCCTCACCGAGCACATGCGCGTGCACTCGGGCGAGAAGCCCTATGAGTGCCAGCTCTGCGGGGGCAAGTTCACCCAGCAGCGCAACCTCATCAGCCACTTGCGCATGCACACTTCCCCCTCCTAGAAGCCAAAGACCCTTCTCCCCGGCCCGAGGGTGCCCTCTGCAGACTCGCCTTCGGGAGCCAACGGAAGGAAGGAAGAAAGAAGCACGGAGGCCGGGCGGGAGGGGCCAGGACCCCCAGGTCCCGAAGGGGTGGCTCCTGGTGCGCCTCCAGCCAGCCCCCCCACACCCAGAGCTTTAATGGACAGTCTGTACCAAGGGAAGAGAGAGGAGGGAAGCCGATGGGCCCAAGCTCCGCATGCGCATTGCTGGTGTGCAGTCTACCTCCCAATTCCGCCCAGGCCTCAGGCTCCCTGAGAGGGCCACTACAGGGCCTGTGGGAGTGGGTCATGGGGGTCTCGCTGGGACCTGGCCCCTTTCCAGCAAGCCAGGTCAGAGCAGGGGGCCTGGGGGTGGGGGCCTCCTGCTGGGAGAGGAGCAGGGCTGCCCTGAGGCCAGGGGCGGTGTCTGTGTGCGTGCACGAGTGCTTGTCTGGCTCTTTGGGGAGCGGTGCTGGAGGGGAGGAGACAGAGCCCTCCTTCCTGGAGCCAGGGGCCACTGCTCACTGGCACTGGGACAGTCAGGGGGCCCCCCACCGCCTACCTCTCCACAGCTAAAGAGCCCTCTGGGCCTAGGTGGTTGTTATTCCTACTGATCTGTTCCTTTTTTCTTTTTGAATTTTGTTTTTTAAACCAAAACCAACAAGAGTTTATTTTCCTCCCGGCCCCTTGGGGCTGAGCCTGGGTCTGCAGACTGAATGTACAGGGGCAGCTGCCCCTCATGCCCCCCGCCCCGGCCGAGGGGCGCCCACCCCTCCAGGCCCCAGAAGCCCTTCTTGGCCAAAGGCTTCCCTGGGCCCCGAGCCCCGCCTCGGCTGCCTCAGGAGAGAGAGTGATTTTCCTATAGTTTCTGAGGAATATTCTTTGTTTAGAGGTACTTCTTTTTTATTAAGAGAAAAACCAGTGTAACGTTTATGTGAATGTTTGAACTGGAAGGTCTGGGATTTGTGGGGGGAGGGGGGAGGCTGGACTCAATGCCAGAGCCGTCGGTACTCTTCTTTTTCATTTTCTGTGTGTGTGTGTGTGTGTGTGTGTGTGTGTGTGTGTCTGTGTGCCTGCGTGTGCATGTGTGTGTGTAGCGTGTTCGGTGCAGTGCGTGTGGACCGATATTGCGCTTTCCTTCCTTCCTTCCCAATCAAGGTGGAGAGACTTCTGACCTTTTGCTACCTCTTGAATTCACGAGAACAGTACGTTGGTGACTGGCAGTTGAGGCCGTGACACTTGTTTTCCTCCTGTTAGTGCGCACAGGAAGACACACGTTTGAGTGAGCCAGGCTCTTCCTGGCCCGGGTGGCCCTCCTGGGCCCCCCACCCCAGTGCTCTTAGAGGGGAGCTCCTGCAGCTGCACAGTCAGCTCACATGTGTCTTTCCCCCCGAGAGCATACCGCTGGCTGTGTCCACCCTGCAGGTGTTCAGAGTGTGTTGTGAGCGTCAGGGAGCCTTCGTGTGCTTCTGATCTGGGCCTGGGTGAGGGGGGTGAGTGCTCCAGCCCCATAGGAGATCGGGGCCTGGAACCAACCCCCTGCCGCTCCCTGCCAGGGCCAGGATGAGGTGGAAGTGAGCCCCCCCCGTCCTGTCCCCTGGGCCTGCAAGAGCTGGGGCTTAGGAGAGCAGCAGCCCTGCCCAGCCAGTGCAGAGGCGTGAGGAGGCACTGGACAAAGTGATGTATACCCCCACCCTGGGGAACAGAGAGAAGGGACCTGCCCTTCTTTGGCACCTTCTCTGAGCAGTCCCGTCTTGCTCTGGCAAGAGGCTGGCTGCCACCCATTGGCTCAGCCCTGTCTGGAGTCCCACCCCTCACCCCTCACCTTCGGGTTTCTCTGCCAGTCTCAGGACCCTTCCATGGGCTGGGAGTCAGGCTCACAAGGCCAGACCAAGGTCGCTGTGGTTGGCCCCACTGTCCTCAGCTGACTGGAGCCACAGGGCTGGGCCAGCAGCTTTATCTTCATTTTGCTTCATGCTTTTCTTTTTTTTCCTTTCTACTTTTAAGTTCAGACCAAAAAATTCCGGAGTCATCCTTTACCCTCACCCTCCAGCTGAAACAGCCTGAGTTCAGGGACCCAAATGGTGAAGGGCGTGTTTTGCAAGTGAGGGCTCCTGGCTGAGCCCATCTCATGGTGCCCCCAGCCCCAAGCTGGATCTTCTTCCCTATGGGTGGGAAACAGAACACTGGACCCAGGGTCTCGTGTTGCTGCAAGTCAGGTGAGGAGGCAGGGTCCTTTCCAGGCCCCTCTGCCTTCCCGACCCCACCCCACTCCGTCAGCACTTAAGCCACACGACACAAAGTCTGTACCACACGGGAGTTGTACGTGGAATTGTACACGCGCCTGGCCTGTGTGTGGCCTCTTGGGCCGTGGGCAGCCACATCCATGAGGTGACCCGTGGGAGTAGGTAATTCATTTGCAGAGCTTCAGGGACTGGGCGCAAAGGCCCCTCACTCAACGACGTTTGTGCGACATAGTATTGTACCCACCTGAGTATTGTATCGAGACTTTTCTGTATTTTAACAAGAAAGCAAAACACTAGTTTCCTATTTAAGATTTTAAGGGTTTGTGGGGCGGGGTGGGACTAACACAACACTTGGTTTTGTTTTCTTTTTCCTTTGATTTCATGTGGAGTGTGTGCTTGCGATTGTGTGCGTGGAAATGTGTTAAGAGCCTCACAAGGAAATTAGGCCGTTGGAGGCCAAGGGCGGCTTACAGTTCTCTGCTTTAGTCACTTAATTCCTGAATGTTTCGGAGAAACAGGAAACAGAAAATAGCAGATGTCATGTAGGAAAGAGAGGATAAACAAACAAACAAACAAAAAAAAAAAAAGAAAAAAAAAGCTCATACCCAAATTCACAAAACCTATTTTTTAAACCAAAGCACATTTTGAATGAGTATGGAACCTCAATGGGCTCAGAAAAAAAGATACTAATATATTTATCTCATTGTTTACATAAACTTTTACAGTTTCAGACCTCAGCAGCTGTAAGGCCAGTCCCAGTGAATCCCCACCTTCCACTGGAGGCCCTTCTGAGTTGACTCACGGGCAGAGGGGCAGGCCTGGAGGCCCCCCCTGGATTCACCTGAGCCCTCCTCCCCAGCCCTGGGGCCTCTCAAAGCCCAGCTGGCACCAAAGAGCTTGGGCCGGTGCTGACTGGCCCCCAGGCCTCCTGGCCAGACCTCAGAGGTCCTGGTCAGCTGGCACAGCAGGGGGTAGCCATCAGCTATGGCCACAGGACCCGAGTCTGGGCTTGGGCCCCGGGATGGAGGGCCCCCCACTCTGCCCGTGACCCTTGTGGTGGGTTGATGTGAGGGTCCCTCCCAAGCCAAAAAGCCGGGACCTTTGCACAGCTCTGTTGACTCCAGTGGGTCCCCACCCCCCAGAGGACACCCCCACCCCTGGCAGTGGGGGTGTGCTTCCTGGGCTGGTCCTTACCAACACAGACGGTGCAAACACTCTGAACAGTGTTGTTTTTGTATCAATATGTTTGTGCAGTGATGAATGTATTTATTTCTCAGACTTGGGGCGAGCGAGCGGCTGGCTCCGCCACCGCTCGCTCCCGCCAGACCGAGCCATCGCAAGGGCTCCTCCAGGATTGCAAAAAAGGTAAAAAAAGAAAAGATGAACCTTTAAGCAAATAAGAATCTCAGAGACTCGCAGCATAGCCATACACCTCAGCCTGTGAAATGAACAATTTGGACCCAGACTGACTTGGAACCTCACGCAACCGTGTGTGTGTATTTCTCGTTCGTCACCACTCGGGGGCGCTGGGCTGCCCTGTCATGCCCCCACCCCCACCCCGTCAGTATTCACTGGACTGGGCCGCGTGCAGGAGTGCGATCTGGGCCGAGCTGGCTGGGCAGGCAGACCCTACCGCCCTCCCCACAGCCGTCCTGAGTGGGGGAGGCCTGGGCAGCCAGGAGGGCAGGGCTCAGGGAAGAGGGGGCTGCATCCGTCCGCCCCCTTAGCTTGGGGGACGAAAGAGGCACCGGGCCTCCAGAGAACATACCAGGGATCTCAGCCCTGCTGTACCCCTCAAAGGGACCAAGGCCCTTGCTCTTCGCCAGAGTCACGTTGGGGCAGATGTTACTGAACCTGTGAACTGACTCCAGGAGTGCTAGGATGGAGAGGGAACTACTCAGAGCCTCAGTGTGACATTCCAGATCAGGGGGTGGAGGTGCGCTGTGGGAATGGAGGCTGCCCAGGCCCCTCTTCCTAGGACCCCTCTCCCCCGCCAGCTTCAGTCACCCACTTTAAGTTTTCTACCGGGAACCCCTCCCCCTACCTCACCTTGCTATTTATTGCTGTAATTTATTGACCTCAAAAATGCTGCATAACAGACCTCACTTGGGGCAGGGAGGATCCCCAGGGCTCCCCCCCCTCCACTTGGTGGGGCCCCGTGGGGCCAGGTGCTGAGGGGAGCCTCTCTGTATCCCACCCATCACTTGTTTTCCCCCTTCCCCCCTTGGGGGACCCCAGGTTGGGCACCTGCCCATTCGCAAATACCTCGAGGGGGAGGGGGAGGGATGGGGTTATAGCCGTTTTGTTTAATCGGAAGCGGGATCACGTCCTACTCTATTCCCTTCCCAGAAGAGGGAGGGACACCGTGATCGCACTCCTGTACTGGCCACCGCCGCTGTCCGTCTTCACATTGAGTTCACTTCCTTTGAGAGTTTGGATAAATTCAGGTCAGAGCTGCAGGTACGCAGCCCACAAGTGTCATAGAAAAAGCAATTCACCGACGACTGATCTCTCCATTCAGAAGCGTGCAGTCTTAATGTACAGTGATGAGAAACTGTTATTTTATGATCTTTTCATTAAAAGCTTGATTGAAAACTACCTTGTGTGGGGCCTCTGTGTTTTGTGGCCATCCTCTCCTGCTAAATAACACACTGCTTTCCTTTCTATGTCCGGCACTTCCAGGAGCTAGGATGGACCATCTGCCATTATTGTCCTAAGGACTGGTTTCAGGTGAAAAGGCCCCAGGGGCTGGAACCTAATAGCCATATGTGTACATCCCGGGCTTGGGCTGTGGGCCGGGAAACCACCACCCTATAGGGTCAACACCCTTTTGGGCAGTGTTGGCCCCAGTTAGCCTAAGGCAGTTTGGGAAACAGTGGGTATGTAGATAGGAACAGGGACCTGGTGGCCTGGATGAGGGGAGGTCTGGCTCCGGCTCAGGACCCCCTGTTGGAGCAGCAGAGTCCGGCTGGGGCCAGACAAGCGCTCTCTACTGAGGACTGCTCCTGCGTCCTGCTTAGGGTAAAGTGGGGAGGAAGGGAAATCTTAATTTTCCAGGGGCAGGGACAGTAGTTCCGGTTCTCTGGTGGATTATCCCTCCCAGCTACCAGAGGGGAATTCCAGGATGAGTGAAGATCCAGTAGGAAGATCAGGGATGGGGCCAGGAAGGTGGTCAACCAGCTTAGACCCCTGCTGTGGACTTCAGATGTCCAAGGGGCTCCAGGACAACAGCAGATGACCTGGGACCCCAGAACTCCAAAAGAATATGGACATTGCTGCTCTAAACCAGAGAAAGCTCCGTTGAATTATTTTTACTTATTCTTTTAAATGTGTTTTTTACGGGGCACCTGGGTGGCTTAGTCGGTTAAGCGTCCGACTTTCGCTTAGGTCATGATCTCACGGTTCGTGGGTTCGAGCCCCGCGTCGGGCTCTGTGCTGACTGCCAGCTCAGAGCCTGGAGCCTGCTTCGTATTCTGTGTCTCCCTCTCTCTCTGACCCTCCCCTGCTCATGCTGTTTCTCTCTCTTTCTCTGTCTCCTAGAAATAAATAAAACATGTTAAAAAATTAAAAAATGTTTTTTACATTTGTTTTTGATGGTTTTTTTTTTTTTAATGTTTTATTTATTTCTAGGAGAGAGAGAGACAGCGTGAGCAGGGGAGGGTCAGAGAGAGAGGGAGTCACAGAATACGAAGCAGGCTCCAGGCTCTGAGCTGGCAGTCAGCACAGAGCCCGACGCGGGGCCCGAACCCACGAACTGTGAGATCATGACCTAAGCAAAAGTCGGATGCTTAACTGACTAAGCCACCCAGGCGCCCCTGTTTTTGATGTTTATACCCAATGTAGGGCTCGAATTTTATCCTGAGATCAAGAGTTGAATGTTCTACCGACTGAGCCAGCCAGGCACCAACTGTTCAATTCTCTTAAAATTCATGGGGTGCCTGGGTAGCTCAGTTGGTCAAGTGCCAACTCTTGATCTCGGCTCAGGTCATGATCTCGTAGTTTGTGGGTTCAAGCCCCGCATGCGACTCTGCTCTGATGGCATAGAGCCTGCTTGAGTTCTGTGTCTTCTCTTGCCCCTCCCTAGCTTGTGCATGTGCATGCTCTCTCTCTAAATAAATAAACTTTATTAAAAACATTTTTTTAGGGGTGCTTGGGTGGCTCAGTTGGTTAAGCGTCTGACTTCGGTTCAGGTCATGATCTTACGGTTCGTGGGTTCAAGCCCTGCATCGGGCTCTGTACTGACAGCTAGCTCAGAGCCTGGGGCCTGTTTCAGATTTTGTATCTCCCTCTCTCTCTGACCCTCCCCTGCTCACGCTGTCTCTCTCTCTCTCTCAGAAATAAATTTTAAAAAAACATTAAAAAAAATTTTTTAATCTCTATTTTTGAGACAGAGAGTACGAGTTGGGGAGGAACAGAGAGAGAGGAAGATAGAATCGGAAGCAGGCTCCAGGCTCTGAGCTGTCAGCACAGAACCCACTTGGGACTTGAACTCACGAGTGGTAAGATCATGACCTGAGTTGAAGTAGGATGCTTAGCCAGCTGAGCCACCCAGGTGCCCCATAAATAAAATAATTTTTTTGTTTTATTGAATCAATAACTGAACATAGTTGAGATGATCAAAAGGTTCTTTAAGAGGCTTAACACGGGTGCCTGGGCTGGCTCAGTTGGAAGAGTATGTGACTCATGATCTTAGACTTGTGAGTTTGAGCCCCATGTTGGGTGTAGAGATTACTAAAAAAAAAGAAAAAGGCTTAAAACAAACAAAAAATAGTCTTTTGTTCCCTTAAGCTATCGCAATGTATGCAGACCCTTACTTTTAATTTGTAGCATTGCCTATGCATTTATCTCCACATTTCTAAATAGTAGGCTTATACTGCTGTCTTAACTCATCCTTTTCAGAGTTGGGACTTATAGATGGGGATTCTAGTTCAGTTTAATGCATGTATACCCTCTTCCTTTGCCCTTAAATTCCCCCGATAGTTAAGTTTAATCTAGGGGTTGGCAAACTTCTGTAAAACAGCCAGATAGTAACTATTTTAGGCTTTGTGGGCCATATAGTTTCTACAGTGACTTCTCAACCCTGCTGTCACTGCAAAGCTCCCACTAACAACATAAGCAGGTGGGCATGACTAAGTTCCATTTAACTTCATTTAAAAGAACTGGTGTTGGGGCGCCTGGGTAGCTTAGTCGGTTAAGCGTCCGACTTTCGCTTAGGTCATGATCTTGCGGTTCGTGGGTTCGGGCCCCGCGTCGGGCTCTGTGCTGACTGCCAGCTCAGAGCCTGGAGCCTGTTTCAGTCTGTGACTCCCTCTCTCTCTGACCCTCCCCTG